>NC_089840.1:249524928-249825762 GCF_035609145.1 Eleutherodactylus coqui
CTGAGACCCATGCCCAGATTCATAGGGCCTATATCTTGTGAGATGGTGTAGTGAAAGTGTCAGCTGGTACGCTACTGGAGCAGCAGTCCGCCTGTTTCAGTTGAGCCTCCAGCGGTCAAGGACTAAGCAGCAGTTATGTGTTTCATACAGAGGCTAGGCTGCCTCAAACAAGGTCATTATGGAGCACCTTCTGCTTAGGCAGCACCCTTAAAGGGGTTCTGTCAGAAGAAAAAAAAAAAAAATCTTATACTTACCTATTCCTACCCCGTTAGTCTTATTACCACATCTTCTCCTCACACAGCCTATTTATTGCACACAAAGATAGCACATTAGACTAATTGACTTTGCTGCCTATTGAAGTCAATTGGGAGCATGCGTACATGTGCAAAACATTCTGCAAAATACACACACATATGCAAATACACGCATAAACACACTCCTGTCTGTGTTAAGCCAGCCTTCGGTCCTGGCTGGTTCTTACACATGTAATGGAATGTTTGCCCACTAGATGGAGACATTAGCACAGTTCTCACCATACAACCATAGTAAGAAAAAATGTGATTGTTCCCAGCAAGAGAAACCAAGTAACGTTGTAGATATGATACCTTATATTGGCTAACAAAAATATATGACGATATAGCGAGCTTTCAAACCTCTCAGGATTCTTCCTCAGGCATACTGAAATAAATCCATAGGACAAGGCACAGACATGGATGTGATTTATTTGCACTTAAAACAATACCACTACTGGAGGAGTAGAGAAAATAAATACTTAGTCCACTGATAAAGATGTGAAGGTTTTATTGTCCCTAAATTAGTGTTAGGGGGTCACCAGACCAGCAGTGCTATCTGCTATAGATTTCTTATATTACATGAATCCTCTTGAAGAATTTAACCCTCTGTTGTAAGTGTTAAACAGTGTTATGTGATTTTTCTCAGTAAGATAAACCAAGTAATCTTGGTTTCATATGGGACAGAATTCATCGTCATGGACATGTGTGTCAATGTTTCCCCTATGGAGTTTGACTGTCGCACGTCTCCTCTTAAAATCAAGACATTGAATTTTGCAGGGGGAACAGATTTCTGCTGTGGAATTAAGGGCATCTTGTGGAATTGCTGCTGTGGGTTATTAGTATTTAGTAGATTCAAAAAAAAAAAACAAAAAAAAACAACCTGCAAGGCATTCCTGAATTAAAAATGCAACAAAATCTGTAGTGGTCCTATGGCTAATTCCATAGGCGTAGCATGAGGGGTCACTGGGGTTGTCGTGACAACCCAACCCCTGCGCTTAGGGGGCCCAGAGACCACCCTCCGTCATACACATATAGTGCATTATTGGCTGGCCGCTCTGCAGCATGGCTCCAATCACGCTGCAGGTAGAGTGGCCAGCCTGAGAGGAAGCAAGGAAGAGCAGGGGAAGGAGGAGTGTAGCAGTCACATGGGCCAGCAGCTGAACCTTTAGGTACGCTCATGGCAAATTCCATATCTTTGGTGAAAGCACCCATAGGAGAACCCATATCCATGCTGAGTGCTTTCATACACTGCAAAATACTTGCTTGCTGCTAACCACTCAGTGTGCACCCTAGAAGTTGGTGCTGAGGAGGTGGTAAGGCTGCACCAGGCAGGGTTGCCACATTGGTATTCACCAGTATGCTTAGCTCTGGCAGAGAAGGAAGCAGTTGAACAGCTTCACTAGAGTGTAAAGTACAGTGGTAGGAGCCATAACATCCACGCTGTACATCTACATACCTCCCAAACTTTTTGAACAGTTAAAGAGGTTACACTTGTTTTAGTTGTAAAAGAGTTCTAGTTTTCCATCCATAGTTATGCACTTGAAGTTTGTTTTAATATTCGAAGAAAAAAAAAAAATTCACATTGATTTAGAGACATTTTTAAAGATACAAATTACACAATGATATAATATACAAGTTGGGATTTCATGTACAGTTAGGAACAGTATAAAGTTACATTGTTCCATAAGTTCAGCCATTTCCAAAAGGTAAGAAAATAAAGTTTGAAGAGCAAAGCATGAACAGAAGTCTTGGGTCAAAAATAGGACATGTCCTTCAATAAGAAGGCGCAGAATGCCTTGCATAGACTCCATTACGGCACTTAAACCTCAGTTTTCAGAACTGTCTACATGAAATCAGTCTTCATTACCCATAGCAACCAGAGTAGCTTGAGAATTAAAAGCAGAGCTTGCTTTGGTTAATATGGGCAAAGCCCTTTCTATTATACAGCCTTTAATAAGCTAAGCCCAGTGGGTGTTGCATTTTTGGAGAATCTTTATTTACCAAGCATATCCAATTGTCCTCTGATGACCAATGCATCACATGGGGAAAGGAGTCAGGATTTCGGAATGGTGAACAATTGCCCTGAATGTTGTGCAGGACTTGAGGGATATCAGCAAGTAGTGAGGGCATCCTTAACAGGGATGTTACCTGCTTATAGGAAGTGAGTGATTGGGGCTAGCTTGGGGGTGATTAAAACCCACTGTCCCTACAACTACCCTATTGTACTGTGATTTTAATACAATTGAATAAGTTACAATTTGTCATTTGTTTTTGCTGCTATGATTTGTTATGAAGCCCTTACTGTATTCTGGTTCTGAAATATGTAAAATTATAGTAAAAAAAAAAAAAAAAAAAAATATAGGACCTACTAGTGAACCTAAAAGGGGAGCTATCAATAGGGATGACAATCTTCTCAGCATAGTTTTAAAAGTAATCTGAAGTTAGCAGTGACGAGAGACCCTCCATTATGGTACTGGGTTTTGCCATCTAGGCTGGAAAGGTCTGCATTGGTTTCTCCTGCTTTTCCCTTCCAATGACCATCAGACCAACTGCCCACATTTGCCAACAAGGCTGTTTTTAAGAGAAAGTCTAGCCCACTTCTATTTCTAGCAAACATTATAGAATCAATCAGGACTGGACCCCTTCAAGGACACCATAGTAACCACATTAGCTGCCTCCATGGTATGAAAATGTATGCATTTCCAGCCTTGTATTCTACTCTAGTATGGCCAGAAGTCAGAACTCATCCTTGGCCTGATTTAGGTGTCATCCAGTTTTTCCAAGAAACCCTGCAAAAGCCACAAAGGTGACAGATGAGCACAACCTTAATAAGTGGTCAAAACCAATACCTTGCACATAAGCATTAGCACTTCAGTAGAAGCCACCCAAGACATCTGCTGAGGTGTCCAACAAGTGTGGCAGTAGTTCTGACATCCCAACTACATGTAAAAGATACCATTTGCAATTCTGGAAGACTAGATTCTTCATCTTCTCTACAGTATTCCAGACCAAAGACAACTTTTTGGAAACTACACTTCGGGGTTGGTCTATTCCAGGAGGTGATCAGTGGTTTGTCCCTACATTGTATATTGAACACAATGACAGATCAATAGTTGAAAAGATTGATTTAATCACAGCCTGAATTGCTTTGAGGTAATACAGAAGATGTGATAGAAAAATATTCAAAGACCAAAAGATACTACGATCAGTAATCTGGGAGATTAGTCAAGGCCACAATCAGCCGCATCTACACTGTTCTGAGAATATAGCTTGTAAAAGGCGAGGAGAACATCCGGCTCTGTGTACACCTCCTTGACAGCGGGGTCCTGCAGCATGAGCTTGTACCAGGCATTGATACGTGGCGTCTTCTCCAAAAACCTAGTTTTTAAAAGAAAAAAAAAAAAAAAGCTTGAAATTTGACAAGTGTAGGCCCTTAAAGGGTTATTCCATCTTGGGAAACCCATTTCAAGGTCATAAAACAATATTCTCACCCATAAAAATGCTCCATTCTCCAGATATTGAGGCTTATTTACGAATACCATTTACAAGTTAGTTCAAAATTAAGCTAGAGTGCCTTAACATATGCCATTTATCTGCTACTAAGTGTTGAGTTTTAAAATACCTTCTAGTCCAAGTTTAGATCACCTAGTAGTTTGCTTATTTTATGCCAAAAGTTTCAATTAGAGATAAGCGAGTGTATTTGCTAAGGCAAACTACTTGAGCGAGTAGTGCCTTATGCGAGTACCTGCCCGCTCATCTCTAAAGATTTCGGTGCCGTTGGGGTGAAGAGCGGTGAGTTGTGGTGTAATTCATTGTACAATTTAGGCCATGTTTTTTGGACAAGTCAGAAAAATCTGTCTGAAAAAGCATCAAATTGCCATATAGCACAGCATGTCCAAGTTTTCTAGTGTTCCTCTGACTAGTAAATAAGCCCCACTGATTTCTTTGCCCTCTGTTTACTCATGGCTACATTCAATACTGAAAGCCTAGCAAGCAGAATTAGATAGAAGTGCACAAGCGCCAACATCATCCGTTCTTTAAAAGGTGATCAGTTTCCCTGGCAACGAGCAGTAAACTGGAGGAATCAATATCTGGAGAATGGAGCATTTGGAGACAAACATTTCATAGTGCATTGTTTTGCAATTTCAAGCACAGATAGATATTCCCATCTCCGTCATCCCACTTAAGTATTTACAAGTCCCTGGGCAATATCCAATATGGAGGTCAGAGCTTTCAGATTTGATATGCTAGTTTCCCCCAGAACAAAGTGATCTACATATAGATGTTTGTTTTTAAATATTAAATGATGTTCAATAATTGGAAAATCTCACAGCCTTAATTAAAACCACTTTTAAGTCATAACAAACTTAATGGAGTTAATCGAAGAAGTTTGGGTCAGGAATTGGGAGGGTGGGAAGGGTTCAGGAGTAGTGATTGCAAGCCATTACCTTATGTGGAATATTAACATTTCTGCATGCTTTCTTCAATTAGTATCCATTCACAGTCTTTTCATTATATTATGTTGGGGGTATTACATGTTTTCTTACACCTTTGCCATGGTCACCAAGTTAAATTATATGCCTGAAGCTCATTTCTAAGGGCAAAAGTTTTCATATTGGCAGTATTCTGAAATAAGCTCTATCCCCTGGGTAGTTGGTGGTTCTGGGGCTTTCCAGCATCTGGCTATGGAAAGTTGCACTGAGAGGAGAACATGTGCCACCACCTCCCTGAATTCCATAGGAAGGTTTTCGATTCCCAATAAAAGTTGGGCTAGTTGGGGGATTCGGTTTGACTCTTATTCCCATAAATGCAGTTATCAACTTAAATATTGAGCACTAGAGTTTCAAAACTAGTGGGAATCCCCAAAAGATGTGCAGAAGGGATTCCTTTTTCCTCAAGCTTTCCAGATAAGATAATGAGGGGGGCGTGGCCTGGAAGGAGACCTGGATGGACGCATTCTAATACAGCTCTCCTTATAACCTACCCAGCGACTCACAAGCGACGGGGAAACAAGCCAAAAACAACCCCACTCATCATAGGAAGCATTCCTCAACACCGGCAATATGCCCAGGAGAGAGAAAAACCTGCCTCCTAAGAGACTCACAGACTTTTATGCTACACGGAGCCGGGATGATGAAACAGAAAATGGCGCCCAAGGTTTCCCGCGCTCCAGGAGAGAGGAGGAAAAGATGAAAGCCACACCTAACACTGCCGGAGAGGACTCATGCCGCCGTGGAAGCAGAAGCCTCCCTAAATCTCCTCAAGGTAGGATGAATCTGCTCCCTACCTCATCCGGAGACCCTCCGCTGACAGCAGATGCCGGCGATCTGTCAGGCAGCCGCACACGCCGAAGTACGGAGGATCCTCCTGCAGCCGACCTGGCTAGCACCTCCGCTGTCTCTCTCGCTGCATCCCCGGCCAGCCCCAATAAAACTAGGCTGAAAAACATCAGCAGAGATCCCCCTGCTGCACATAGCTCTCCTCGGGGGCCCCCCGTGGAGTCCCCCCCCGCGGTGACCACTAGCAAAGCAGCCGCGGCTCGGGAAGCCTCTCCTGCCCGCTCCGACAGTAACAAAGATGCCGGCGATTTATCAGGCAGCCGCGCACGCCGGTACACGGGGGATCCTCCTGCAGCCGACTCAGCTAACACCTCCGCTGCCTCTCCCGCTGCATCCCCGGCCAGCCCCACTAAAGCCCGGCTGAAAAACAACAGCAGGGATCCCCCTGCTGCACACAGATCTCCTGGAGGACCCCCCGTGGTGTCCCCCCCCGCGGCGATCAGTAGCAGGGCGGCCACGGCTCGGGAAGTCTCTCCTGCCCGCTCTGACAGCAACACAGAATCTCCGACACTGTCACTCACCGGGCTTGCGGTAGCTCTGCCAGAAGGGGAACAGACTACCCTAAACAATAAGAAAGCCCATCAAGAGGCTATTATAAGCCCTGGACACCAAGACACAGTTAAAAACAGAGACTCTTATAAGTACTCTGCCTCTACAGATAAGATAATGAGGAGAGGGTTTAGATCATCCTGTCTCCAGGAGTTTGTTACCGCCATAGCAAATATTTGACATTTTAGTCACTGTGGGATTTAACAGAAGAGCAGAGTTTTTACGCCATTATACTCACAGCTTAAGGCTGGATTCAGACGAATGTATATTGGCTGGGTTTTTACACCCAGCCGATATAAGTCGTCTCTTTGCAAGGGGGGGGGGGGGGGGTTTAGAGCCTGGAAGAGCCAGGAGCAGTGCTCTGAGCTCCCGCCCCCTCTCCATTATTTGTAAACAGGAGCGGCGGGACAGGGGTGGGGCTAATTCTCGTAATTTTCATTGGAAATAGTGCAGAGGGTCGGAGAGGAGGCAGGAGCTCAGTTCCTGCTCCTGGCTCTTCCATCCTTTATACAAAACCTGAACACACAGGATGTAAATTTGCGTCTAGGGTCATTAAGTGGTTAAGGTCCAGAGACCTCTGTAGAAGTCAGGTCAGACTAATTGTGATAAGAGGCCCACAGTCATGCAATGCTACAAACGTTGAACTACAAGGAAGAAAATTATATCTTACTCTAGAGAATCAAGAATAGGGAACCGTTCAAACCAGGGCCAGATCATGTAATCTATCATGGACACCGATTTTCCACCAAAGTAAGGGGTGTTCTTCTTGGTCAGTGCCTGTAGATAAAGAGATGCATTACAGAACTCTCCCAGTAGCATTAAGTTCTACGTGAAGGGGCTCATAACCGCACCATGTTGTCTGAGAAGGTGGAAGTGGCGCTGTTAAAGCAGATGGGGGCCACCCACACAGGTTTGTAATAGTGTATGCCACCACAATATGGGCACTCATTAAAATGCATTAACAGATGCCTCCAAGGGAAAATAGGGAGCAGAGTAGAGGCCATGATATGGGTCACTGTATTTCTGATCCATTTGATACCAAATATTGTGTGCAGGAGTCCAAAATAAAGGTTTTACTATAAGGTGCATACAAGTGAGAGCGAGGGGTCGAGTCTGGGCCACATTAGACTATGGGTGCTAGGGGAGGACAGAGGGTCCCTGATGGCTTATAGAGCAAGTGCATATGGGTCATATTTACTGCAGAAGTTACACAGCACATCTCTAATAAGTTGACCAGAATAGATTTGCTCTTGTTGAAAATGCAAAGTCTGTCAGACAAAACAAAGGTTACTAAAAATCTGCATTTCAGACTAAGGTCTTCATGGAAATTACGTTCCAAGAATCCACATGTCAAATTTTGCAACATAGGTGACCTTAAATGGGAAACAGCAGCACATGGATGGAGGTTTTAATTGGGGTGGGGGAGTCTCATCCACTCGTCTGGTATTGTAACCAGCTGAGGACGTCATAGTTTGCAAGTTATTAATTTCTGACTTTTTACCAGGTGACTTATGATCAACCAATGACTTTTAGGGGAGCTGAATACAAACGACTAGTTACCAGATTATCGCCCCTGTTTGTAGCCACATGTAGACAGAATAAGGGTGCATTCCCACGAACGTATATCTGCTCGGTTTTTACGCCGAGGCGATATAAATTGTCCTCGTGTGCAGGGGGAGGGGGGGGGGGGAATGGAAGAGCCAGGAGCAGGAACTGAGCTCCTGCCCCCTCTGTCTCCTCTGCACTATTTGCAATGGGGAGAGGTGAGGCAGGGCTAATTCTCAGAACTTAGCCCAACCTCAACTCCTTTCATTGCTAATAGTGCAGAGGGGTGGAGAGGAGGGAGAGAGAGGGCGGGAGCTCAGTTCCTGCTCCTGGCTCTTCCATCCTCCCCCCCCCCCCTGCACACGAGGACAACGTATATCGGCTCGGCGTGAAAACCGAGCCGATATACGTTCGTGGGAATCCAGCCTGACTACTGCTGAAATTCTGTTTCTAGCCATTTGTAAAGGTACCATGACGCAATCATCTAGAGTCAAGACAATTTCTTACCTCTTCAATGGTTTTTAATTTCTCAAAAAACTGCAGCTTTAGTTCAGATGTATCTTGATTGTCCTTTTTGGCAATAAAAATCTTGTACAATGCGGAGATAACCTGAAGACATACAGAGGTGTTACCGTACAATGTTAGGAGAAACGTTCTGCTGGGTAATAAGATATTTAAAGGTTCCTCTTCCTGGAAGCCTTGAACTGCATAAGGAGGATGTTGGGGTGGCGGCTTCCTGTCAGTTTTCAAGAGACGGATTGGTGGCTGTGGAACAGCGGGGGTGGGCTTTGCAGCCTAATAAAAACCATGCCCTGGGTACATCCCTTGCCTGAAATGAAGAGCAACAGCTGCCCTTCTCACCCTATTTTGGTTATGTGTATACATATTATGGGGGTTTTTTTTAACAGGTTTTAATTAGAGATGAGCGAATGTACTCGGGTGAAAAGATTTGGGGGGCACCCACAGCGCCCCCTGAATCTTTTCGCCCGAGTACGGAAGTACTTGAAAATCACGGTACCTGGGCGAAAAAGGGGCGTGGCCGAGTAGGCTCGCTCATCTCTAGTTTTAATCCATGATTTCCAGGCCAATTCTTTGTCACAGCTGGTGGTTGCCTTGCCTGAAGGCTCCTATCCTTACATGCAAGCTGTGTTACAGCAAGTTATAGCAAAACAGATTGTATGGAGTTTTCCTCCCTTCAGGGCGGTTGGTTTTTGGTCCTGGTTGTTTGCTTAAAGTGGTTTACAAAAAAAAAAAAAAAAAAAAGTTACATTGACTCTCCTACTGTGCAGCGCACCATTTCCATTGGTGGCAGTCAAATGAGTTTTTACCCAATGGGAGGCTGGCAAAGACCTCATTAGAAACATCCTATAAGCCTGCCTCAGGGCTTCTACATTAAGAGCTCACATAACATGCTTAGGGGGAGGCCACCAGGCCTTCTGCTAAAACCGAAATCTGGTGCTGCAACAAGTGGATTTCTTCTAGAGTTTTGGGCATGGGGTACCTAAAACTATCAAATAAATAACTTAGAAAACCTCTTATGTTCTTAATCGCCAACAAAAACAGCCAGATCTCCTACCGTAGAGAACTGCTCTAGAAGGAGCTTCTGTTGTGCCTTTTCATAGGGATCTGTGGGAATCAGCTTCTTCCCGGGAAAGGCTTCATCCAGGTAATCACAGACAATTGCAGATTCATAGATTATTTTACCATCTGATATTTCTAGACAAGGCACCAATCCCAGAGGATTTTTCTCAAAAAACCATTCCGGCTTGTTCTTTAGGTTGATGTTGACCACTTCATGTCTGGACAGAGAAAGAACCCATTAGTAGAAGGAAGTCTTTCTGCACATGAGTGACAGCTACACTGAAGTCATAATATAAGGTTTAGGAACAAAGTCAACACTAAAGTCTGTCCAGATGTTCTGTAAATACCCCTGATGTCACAAATAGGACCTCAGGAACAGCCTGGGTTGGACTACAATCCTGTAAGACATCCGCTACTCAAATAACTGTTCAAGATGCTGTTAAATGGTTAAGGGGGATTCCAGTTGCACAAAGTTGCTGTCAAATGAATGCCAATCAAGTATTATTAAAGTTTGCAATGTGGCTCTGTTTGATATTGCCCATGTAGTTCTAGAAACCATCACCATCTCCCAGGGCTTCAGAAGTGTTTATACCCAGGTTGTCTCTGGATATGACCAGTATACATTCCAGTGCTACCAGACAGGCTTGCTCAGCAAGTATGACCAGAAACTGCAGCCCTTGGGACTGGATTGCTGACCAGCACCAAGTGTGGAGGTGCACTGGAAGGAAGGGCAGCGCAGGCGACTGATAAGTTCAGTTTCAAGCTGCATATCAGCAAGGATGTAGCAGCCATCTTGAAATATAGCAATATGGGGAAACATCAGAAATGGATTATAGGATATGGTAAAGGCTGTGCAATATATACCCATGGACAGCTGTGTCTAGTACCCCTTTAAAAGGGTTTTTCCAGGCAGTGCCGGGGCAGAAACCGCTGCTTGTAAGTATCAATTTCCACTATCGCTGCGCCTACAATTACAAGCATCGGCAACTACACGGAGGATGGAGCAGCAGCTTCTGCTCTGACTAGTATATCCTGGTACCAGCAGCAGGCACTGCCTGGGAAACTCCTTACTAGAAATAAGCAAAGCTGAAGGACACATGCATCTTCATAGCTCCAGAAGTGGTATAAGACTATATGCCTACTTGATTCCTTTGGCAGCCAAGACAAGCCGTGGTCTTTGGGCATAGGGGCAGAATCTCATGCTGTAGAGTCGAATTAGTCCGTCTGGTACTGGTCCTGGGGCTGGGCTGCCTGAAATAGTCAGTATACAGAGAACAGTAATGAGACTGCAGATCATGTTGTGTGCAGTAAACAAGTAAGTCTTGCTGTAAGTGCCCCCCCCCCCAGCAACAACTCACAAGCTCCATCCCATAATAGCGTAAAGTCACACAAGTTCAATATTCATGTAACCCTTTCCTTTTGACAGTTTAGAGAACTCACCCTTCCTTAAACTCAACAGAAAACTTCTTGACCTGGAAGCGCAGTATTGGACCTTGCTTTCCCTGTTCTGTCAAAATTCCCCATTCATACTTCTGTGATAACCATTTACATATCTTCGTCTATAGCCATCTTTTCATTTAACAGGACAATCTGTAGGATAGACTATCAGTAGTTGTCTGCTGCAAAGGCTACTTGCCAATCAGCTTGTTCACTAAGCAGATTTCTGCATGAAGCAGACAACTCTGTTCTCACTGCAGTGGTCAGTGTTGGTATTGCAGGCAAATTTCCAATTGAAGTGAATGGGAACTTTGCCTGCAATACCAACACTAAACACTGTTGTGAGAATAGAGCTGTCTGTCAGGGATATTTGATGGACCCCAATTTTATATGTTGCAGAGTTTCAAATTAGATTGTATATCTGTCTGGAAGGAATCAATGAGACACAGCCACTGTGCAGTAATCCATAAGTTCTGATTTACTGAGACAAGAAATCTTTATAGCGAGCAGACAGGTGCATACTTGAATCAATGCTGTACACAAGTGGAGTTCTCATGTAAAACTAGCAGACAATACATTTGCCAATAGCAGACATTTGTACGAGCAAACCATAAACGACCTATATCGTATGAGAACTGCTGTGTTGACGTCCACGGCTGTACACCCAGAAAATTCATATCTCAGTTTGTAAAAGAGAATTAGGCTAAAGGGTATGAGATGGTTGACTGGAAACAATATTTCAGCTTGCAGAGAGAGTTGAGCCAGAGTCCACAAAGGAGACAAGATGGGGGGGGGGGGATCTTAAATCTGCTTCTTGCAGAAATCTGCTCAGTGCACAAAGTAGAGCAGCATAGCTAACAGATTGCTAGTGGGGTCCCTGGTGACGGCCCCGGCAGTTGTCCTCCGTGTTTTGGAGGCTGGGGATTGAAAAATCCCCGCCTCCAAAAGCGATGCCTCTGATTGACCACAGTGCTAAGCCAATCAGAGGCAGCGCCCAGCTGTCATTGATAAAGGGGGATGAAGGAATCCCATGCCATAGCCGTCACAGCTGTATCAGGGAAACGCAATGTACTCCCTATGTTTTCAATGGGGTTAGCGCTGCCGACGGCCCTATTAAAAGCAATGGGCAATATCACAGTTTGTTTGCGAAGCGAGGTTACAGTTAAAACATTGCTAATAAGAAAGAAACTATTGGTTTCTTTTTTATCATACGTTTTCACTCACTTTCGCATTGCAAGGATATCATATCGCCAGTGGGTGTTCACCCTAGGGCTGAATGCACAGAGGTGGAAATTCAATGGTAAGATTTCATGCAGACTTTCCGGCCATTGCATGCTGCTATGGGATTGTGTTGGTTTATGCAATCCTATGCAGACAGACAATCACAATTTTGATCGCGGAAAACTTGCGCGATAACAAAATCATGGCATGTCCCATTTCAGTGCGAGCTTCGCACTACTACGTCATCACTGATGCACTGGCTCTGCACATGTGCAGCGACTGGCACATCTGCAGAGCAAAGACTCCAGACAGGTAAGTCGTGGTCACAGGTCGCATCCCGCTGTGAGAATCTGACCTGGCTGTCTGCATTCACCCGAAGTAAAGATTTGTTGCAACTATAAGTTTGATATACAGACAAGTTGCAGACTGGCAGAACATTTTAGAAAGTTGGACCAGAGCAGGAGTGTGCATGGCATAGCGCTGGATCATGCAGCCGCTATGGGGTCTTTGGAGAGAAGCTTCTAAACTTAGCTGGTCCCATCTGGGTTATGAGGACCTGTGCAGGACTCCTCCAGAAGAGCTGCTCTGTTAGCGAGTAGTGAGTTGAGGAATTGGGCCAAGGGTCATTTATGACAAGGAAGCCATACCACACCCATTCATTCTGGATGTTCAAACTTGGCAATAGCGGTCCATCTTGATATCGCACTCACTTCATATGTATGCCACAGAGATGAAATTTTAACATGACCCTAAATGCCTTCCAAAAAACAGATGGCATGGGGTTTGGAAAAGAGGTGGCACAGTTCTCATAGCTCTGCTACATACAGTTTTTGCCAGGATTTTATCTCAAAGCAGGTACATTTTGCTGCCATCTCAGAACAATTGTGGCAAATGCCACAACACAAGTAGACCTCTACATTTTCAAAGCTAGTGTCGGTTTATACAGGAAACATGTACAACTGTTTATACTAACCACATTAAAAGGAAAAACAAGAGTTGGGCCCAAAGTCTACGGGCAGATTTGATTTGTGGCACGCGCGTGGGAGATCCGCAAAACAATTTAGAGCACGTGGATGTGATTTTTCTTTCCCCAGCGTGCGGAAGTTATCCGATCTGCGGTACAGCCACAGCTGTCACTGAGGACGTGTCGCGGATCCACAGGAGATTTAAAAAAAAAAAAAAAATTATATAATATATATATATATATATATATATATATATATGCACTGTACATGTATCCGGCACATCCACCATGCTGAAGAAAGAAGATCCGTCCGGCACAGAGAAGACCTGCGCTGATCTGGACAGGTTAGAAAAATGTATTTCTGTCCATGTCTGCGGGCACGGCTGGATTCAGCAGATGGAATCCGTGCGTATAAGTGGACATGAAGCCTTAGTGCACATTTTGATTAAGACATATGGGCCCATCTGTCACATCCAGGCAAACCTTAATGGATGGGTTCCTAGCGCTATAGGCAGCCAAGCTGAAAATGAATGGGAGATCTGGCTATATACTATCACTGAACCACATGGGGCAGATGGGTGAATGGAGCACAAGCAGCATGGCTTATGAGCACCTTAATGTTTAAGATTTGATGGAAGTACTAACTTTGTTGCATGCAATCATACAACAGGCTTATCAAGAGCTGAGAGGTTTCATATCAAGTGACAAGGAGTTGTGCCAGACCACAAAGTCAACTCTGCTGTGCACATACCAGCACTGCATTCATCCAACATTGCAGGAAGTATCTAGTTATGTAACAAGTGTTTACAAACAGTATCAACTAGCATGGAAGTTATCCTGCCTACCAAAAAGTCAGCCAGTCACTGTAGCCATGTGAATGTGTGTACTTTATACTATATGTAACCGCTATCAGCACATGAAAGTTTAGATTCCCAACATGTTCCTCTACAATCTCACACTTACCCTTGGCCAAACTCCTCTGTGATCCGCTCATTGCTGTAGACTGTCACTGGAGATCCCTGTATAGGAAGCAGAGAGCACATATATGTATATTAGTATATAGCATGCAGCAGTAACCAGCTCTGTGTGTATTGTATACATAGCCTGCCATACCAGAGAGGATATTGCATATACTAGAGCTGCTCCTCCTGCAGTCTATATATGTATATATAGGAGCCTCCTCCCCACTAATCACCAACCAGAACCAGCCAGCTCCTCTGGGTGGAGATCTGCTCCATCTGCACACTGATTATTACATGAGGGCTCAGACATATAATCATAAGCAGGCAATGACACTGCAAAAAGTTTACTCTGAAGCAATATGAATGGTTAATGTGCCGCATCCAGTAGATTGCTGTAGATAAGTAAGGGCGGCCTCAATCACGCACATTTGTGGTGGCAAAACCTGCGCGCTGAATGCGCCGCAAATAGAATCCATTGAATTAAATGGGTTCCTTCACGTATTTTATTTCCATGCACATTTCAAGCATGGGGAAAAATCAGTTTTTTGCGCAATTGCGCATGGAAGGCTCCCGTCTGCCCCAAACCATGCCCGGAACTGCAAGATTTGGCAGTGTTAAGTGCAGCCTCACAAGTACACATTTACAGCCGCAAAATCTGCATGTGCAATGCCCAGAAGATACAACCCATTGACTTCAATGGCTTCCTTTACAAGTATTTTTTTCCGTGCGCATTTTAAGCGCAGGGAAAAAACGAACATGCTCAATTTTTAGGCACAATTGCGCGCCGAAAACCCCCATCTACCCAAAATTGTGCGCGGACCTGCATGATTTTACAGAATACCATCTGGGCCTACTAGGTCAGCTGCCCCGCATATCAAGTCAACTGCCTTGCCTACTGAGTCTGCTGCCCCACCTGCTAAGTAAGCTGTCCCGCCTACTCAAACGCGGTGCTGCTGGGACTGAGCAGATGTGAGTACAGTAAAATGCGTCGGTATGGGTGCAATAGCCCATGATCATGCACTCTGCATAGCACATATACATTTCACGATAGCGAGCATATATGTACTTATGCCCATGTGAGGCCGCCCTAAGGGTGAGCACTTTTCCCGACAGTCTTTTTGGCTTTATTCCTCTTCAAGGTCTGAGCAACATGGAGATATGACATGGTGTGATTATTACACTGTACAATTATGGCAGATTGTTGGGTGTTATCATAATGCTAATAATGACCACTTGTTTGTCTTTTCGCGTGTAACATGTGAGTTAAGTGCAGAGCCTGACAGCACCTGTAAATGTCAGTTACAAGGCTCTTAGCTCCACCCCCTGATCATATGACAGTGACATCATCACAGGTCCCCCCATAATCTCTCCCCACAAACCCCTGCGGCCTCAGTTGCTATGGATACAGCAGTAGTTAGTCTGGCAATTTGTAGTTTGTTGTGAGACTGCTGGATGCCTGTGTGGAGACTCCAATAAATGACACCTAACAAATTTACACATACATAGCTGGTGGTGCATATAGACCAACAACATTGAAGCATTTTACTTCACCACTATCTTCACATCTCCTGAACGTGATATCATGTCATCTCAAGTGCTAATGCCGCCAACACCAGTGCAGCCTTCATCTAATTGTCAACCGTTGTCCAGTGTTGCAAAAGCAATGAACCAACATGTCTCCTCAGCGAGCATCTGAAGTTCATAAATGACATGCATCACATATGTGAAAGCAATGTAGCAGAGCTGTGTGTGTGTGATGTGCATGTAGCAGAGCTGTGTGGCACATTGTACCAATAGAAACACTGGTACTATAATTTCCTAAGAATTACTAGTCAAACTACTAAAGATCACTTGTCCGTTTGTGAGTGAGTGCTTCACATGCTCCGCCCCTAATCGCATGGCGGTGACATCATTGCAGGTCCTAACTCAGGCACTAGAGATGAGCGAGTATACTCGCTAAGGCTAACTACTCGAGCGAGTAGTGCCTTAGCCGAGTATTCTCCCACTAGTCTGTAAAGATTCGGCTGCCAGCGCGGGTGACAGGTGAGTTGCGGCGGTGAGCAGGGGGGAGTGGGGGGGGGGAGAGGGAGAGAGAGATCTCACCGCCCCCCGCCGACCCCCGAATCTTTAGAGACGAGCGGGAGGATACTCAGCTAAGGCACTACTCGCTCGAGTAGTTAGCCTTAGCGTGTATACTCGCTCATCTCTATCAGGCACTCATGGACAAGTGGTTGTTACATGTGTGCTGACAGGACCTTTGATGATGTCAAAAAAATGAAGCAGAGTGGTAGCATAGATAGGTGCAAAAATCGTAAAAAGATTTATTCTCCCACGCTAATTAATTGTGATTTTTGCACCTATCCAAGCTGCCATTTTTAGATTTAAACTTGGGACTGAGGTTTAGGTTCCTGTGTGGCTGCTGCATACTTCTAGTCCTACCAAGGTTTTGGTCCAAATATGTGCTGCTGTTAAGCCTTTTTTCTATACTCACATCGGACCTTTGATGATGTCACCATCATGTGATCAATCACATGGTCTCTGAGCTCCGCTCCCAATTAAATGGTGTGACATCATCACAGTTCCTTCAGGTTATTGTGTTTGTGATGTGTGGGGTCAGGATGGATGTAGTAGTGATGTATGAATCAACATCTGCCAAGACACCCGGGCACATAGGAAATGAATCTTTATTTGTGTCGACACGGAACAGAGGGACATTACGACGTCCAAATCTCTGTACCCCGTACAGAAAAGTTACACAGAATTATATACGCAGGAGGCTGCCTCACTAGATGTTAACACTACTGGTTGACTCGTATCTATATGTTACACAAAGACCAGGAGGTATGTTTTTACTTTCACTTTAGTTTCGTACAGAAAGGTGGAAGGGAGACTCAGAAAGATAGAGAGTGGGTCAATGGGGGAACCTAGCTACAATCTTCTCGGTATCCAGTTACACAGTGTTCATCAGATACAAGTTAAGAGACAGTATCACACAGGAGAGGATTAGGTACATAGCTCAGCAGACTGTATGTACTTTTGTTAGATAAAAAAAACTTTTAGTCAACTACGTTTATACCAAGAGGAAGTTAATAAAGCTAAAGTTAGTATACAGTAGCTACATTTCATTTGGTAGGTATATATGTAAAAAACAGAACAATATTAAGTATGCTTCAGCCTTCAGGCTGATGACATAGGAACAGTAGGTTATAAGTCATCGTACCACATTTCCTCCCTTTGATAGCTATCACTTGCTTATAGCCTATCATCCTAATTCAAGGGTTTATATCTCCATAGACTTAATGGTAGCCTGTGTATCCCGTGCTCCATCAGTGTCTATCCATGTTTTAGAGGAAGGAAATACTGGATTACAGCATATGATTTGTGAACCTTGTTCACACATGCAGTAAGTGGTCTTATTGTATGTGCAACCCCCTACTTGTCTCCCCTTACACATGTAGTAAGTGTGTGGTAAGCAGCCACGGTCAGTGTAGGCCACTTTGACTCTGTTATGGTGGATTCAAGGTTCCATCTCAGAAACTTTAACAGCAATTGGGGTAGACAGAATAATGGTGTATGGACCCTTCCCCCCTTGGTTTGAGAGGCCTCTGGTGCCAATCTTTCACCCAGACTTTTTCCCCTGGAAGTAAAAAAGAAGTATACAGCAGTATCCAGATGTATAGGTAACTTTCGCACAAAAATATTCTCCTGTTCTTTTGGCGATGGTTGCCATGGTCTTACCCAGGGCAAGCATCTGCTGGTAATTTATCATCTCTTTCACTATTTTGCTGTCTGCTTTAATCCCCAATACTACTGGGCTGGGCCTACCCTACATCATCTTAAGAGGAGAATACCAGTTCTTTTAGTGGGGGCAGATCTGATTTTAAGCAGAGCAATGAGTAGGACTTGTGGCCATTTTAGGTGAGTCTCCCGACAGAGCTTCCCTAAGGCAAGTTTTGAAGTTTGGTTCCTGCGTTCAACTTTTCCTGAGCTCTGAGGTCTGTAGGCAGAGTACAATTTCTATTTGATCTTGAGAGAGCTGGCTAGCTCTTGTATGATCTCTACAGCAAAAGCTGGTCCATTGTCTGACCCAATCCACACCGGTAGGCCGTGTCTTGGAATTATGTCTCCCAGTAGTGATCTAGCCACTTCAGTTAATTTCTCAGTTCTAGTGTGGTAGGTCTCCATCCACTCCACGTAAGTGCAGACAAAGACCAGAAGATACTTCCATCTGTCAGCTGCAGGGATTTGAGTAAAGTCCACTAGTACATCTTGGAAGAGAGCAGCTCCATAAGATTGTATCTCTGGAGTCTTCAGAGGTCCTTGTCTGGGATTACTTTTAGCACAAATAACACACTTTCCGATGATCGCCTGGTAAGTCTTGGGATATACAGCACATCTTGGATTATATTTTTCATAGTGGTAGACCCATAGTGTGGGTCCTCATGTACTTTCTGGACGATCTCCACTGCTAGTGCTCTCAGGACCACGATTCTTCCATCTGAGAAGATGAACCAGCCCTTGGGTATGCATTTTCCATCTCTTGTCTTTAGCCATTCCTGTTCATCTTGATTATAGCAGGGGTTTTAGTTACTGAGGGGAATTGAGAAAAAGGCTTGTAGCTTGACAGGACTTTCGGCATTTAAGAGAGTGGCAGCTCACATGGCAGCGACATCTGCTTTTCTGTTTTCCTGTGCAATTAGTGAGTCTCCCTTCTGATGTCCTTTACACTGAATGACTGCCACTTGAGTAGGGGTCCACACAGCCTCTAACAATTCCAGAATGAGAGAGGAGCATGCTTCACTTCTTGACCCGCTGAAGTGATCAGATCCTTTTCTTTGTACAGAGCTCGATGAACATGGAGAGTGAGGAAGGCATACTTTAAGTCAGTGAAGGTGTTGACTTTCCCCCCAGCTGCCAGCTGTAGAGATCTGATAAATGCAATAAGTTCTGCCTTTTGAGCTGAAGTTCCTTTGGGTAGCACTTATGCTTCTATAGTAGTATGTAGGGTGACCACTGCATATACAGGATAGCGCATACCTTCATCCACAAAGCTGCTACCATCAGCATAATATTCGGCATCAGGGGCTTCAAGAGGTGTGTCCCATTGATCAGGATGGCTGCTAAAGACATCATCCATCACCTCACAGCAGTTATTGTCAGGGGTTCCAGTTCTAGTGGGCAACAGCGTTGCTGAATTTAGAGTGGTGCACACTTCCAACTTCAGTCTTGGATTTTCACATAGGATTCCTTGGTACTTGGTCATACAAGCATTTGTCAGCCAGTGGTGACCATTGGCGTCCATCCGAGTTAGGACAGAATGTGGCACCTGTACCATGAGATCCTAACCCAGGGTAAGCTTGTCAGCCTCCGTAACCAAGGCCACTGTTGCTACCAGTCTTCTCAGGCAGAGGGGCCATCCCATGGCCACATTATCAAGTTGCTTGGAGAGATATGCAACAGGCTGATGCCATGATCCCATCATCGGGTGAGAACACAGATCGCCAGTCCCTTCTTCTCATGAAAATAGGGAATAAATGGTTTCTCCAGATTAGGCAAGGCCAGTGCGAGTACTTTAAGAGGAGCTTGCCTGATGTTGTCATAGGTCCTTGTATGTTCCTGCTCCCAGCAGAAGGGGACATCTTCACCTCCCTTTGTGACTTCATAGAGGGGTTTGGCCATTTCAGCAAAGCAGGTATTCATATTCTGCAGAATCTGGCAGCTCCAAGGAACTCTCTGACTTTCTTCTGGTTGTTGGTACAGGGATATTGCAGACGGCCTGCTTTATTTCAATTCCCAGTTGTAATTTCCCTTGTGAGATATGAAATTCCAGGTATTTGACAGTTGCTTGGCAGATTGCCTTCTTCCTTGAGACTTTGTATCCAGCTTCATAGAGATGACAAAGCACTGTCTCAGTGTTCTGCAGACATCGTTCAGAGGTAGATCTGGTTATGAGGAGGTCCTCCACATACTGCAGCAATACAGTGCCTGGCTGGGAAGTGAGAGAGAGTTTTCTTAGGTCAGTAGCAAGAGCTTCTCCGAAGAGTGTGGGCCAGTTCTTGAACCCTTGAGACAAATAGGTCCAGGTAAACTGGTACTTTTCTCCAGTTCTTAGGTCTTCCCATTGGAAGGCAAAGATGACTGTCCCCTGTCAGCCTGATGGTGAAGAAAGCGCCTGTCAAATCCAGCACAGTAAAGGAAGTTGCTTCCCCTGATATCAGCAGAGGCATAGCAAGATCGGGTGGTACCCGGTGCGGAAGATTCCCCCCTCCCCCCCTCTCATTTTGAAATTATTATAAGAAGGAAAGACAAGATACTTACAGTTGCAAGCTTAATTTTCTGGTTTATTTACGTAACATTGTGAGCAAAAACACTTAAAACCTTTGTCTACTAGGGCCGCTGGAAAGTGCCCCGATTTCAATTGTGGCATTTTGCCAGGAGTTTACTTTCGCTTTCGGGCACAGCTCCTGCGGCCGACAGTGGGGTTTAGGAAATCGCATCATCAAAAATCAATTCAGAGCTATTAACTAGAGATGAGCGAGCACCAAAATGCTCGGGTGCTCGTTACTCGAGTCGAACTTTCAGTGATGCTCGAGAGTTCGTTTCGAGTAACGAACCCCATTGAAGTCAATGGGCGACTCGAGCATTTTTGTATATGACTGGTGCTCCGCTAAGGTTTTCATTTGTGAAAATCTTAGCAAATCACCAAAGTCATGTAAAAAACACAGAAATGGAAATGGCAGGCGAGGAGCAACATGCAGGGCTGCATTTTGGGCTCTGAGGTCTCACTATTAAGCCACAATAGTGGCAAGAGTGAGACCCCCCCCCCCCCCACTTTCAGCATAACGATCGTTCTCCTCTGCCACAGCTGTAACAGCTGTGGCAGAGAAGAACGATGTTAGCCCATTGAATTCAATGGAGCCGGCAATACAGCTGGCTCCATTGAAAGCAATGGGCTGCCGGCGAGCGCGGGATGAATTTTCGGGAAGGGCTTAAAAATATAAGCCCTTACCTGAAAAAGAAAGATTTTAGTGTAAAAAAGAATAAAAATGCAGGCATTCTCTTCAATGGAGCCGCTGCTGCTGCCGGCGACTCCATTGAAGACAATGGTCCGCTGGCACACCTGAATTCTTTTTCAGGGAAGGACTTTACATATAAGCCATTCCCTGGAAATGAATTAAAAGTGATTTAAAAAACAAACAAAATAGATACTCACCTCCCTTCAGCTGCAGGGGCACAGCCCCGTGTTCTCCTGCTGTCCCCTGCACTGTGGTGCTGAACTGCTGTCATTCAGCTGAGAGCTGCGCTGAGCCAATCAGAGGCAACACTCACTCACCCATTCATGAATTCATGAATGGGTGTGAGTGAGATTTGCCTCTGATTGGCTCAGTGCTGAGCCAATCAGAGGCAAGTCTGACTCACACCCCCTTCACACCCACTGCAGGCCAGCCGCGCTGAACTCCGTCTGCCGGGAGAAGGTGAGTATATATATATATTTTTTATTTTTACACATTTCTGGATGAATTGCAGGGAAGGGCTTATATATTTAAGCCTTTCCCGACAATTCATCCCGCGATCGCCGGCAGCCCATTGCTTTCAATAGAGCCGGCTGTATTGCTGGCTCCATTGAATTCAATGGTCAGTGCTCGTTTAATCGAGACGAGTACCGCGTGGTGCTCGTCTCGAGTAACGAGCATCTCGAGCACCCTAATACTCGAACGAGCATCAAGCTCGGACGAGTATGCTCGCTCATCTCTACTATTAACCCTTTAAATACCGCTGTGAATTCTGACAGTGGCATTTTAATCCCCCGAATAGCCCCCTATGATGAAATCGCAGGGAGCCGTGTCACGGCTATCTTAGCAGATGGCATTATATCATACTGCAGGAGCGATCAAAGCATCACAAGTTGTTGTCCCCTCTGAGGGCTTAAAAAAAATTTAAAATAAGAGTAATAAAGTTTTACTTAAAAAAAAAAGTTATAAAAGTGAAAAAAAAAACTTTTGCCAAATCACATAAAAGAATGATATCGCTGCATCCGTAAAAGTCCACTCTATCAAAGTAATGCATTATTTACCCCACACGATGAACGTCGTTAGAAAAAAAAATAAAGAACGCCAGAAATGCGCTTTTTTGGTCACCCTGTCTCCAAGAAAAAATGCAATAAAAAGTGATCAAAAAGTCATATGTATTCCAAAATTGTACCAACACAAACTACAGGACGTCCTGCGAAAAATGAGTCTTTGCACAACTATGTCGACGGAAAAATAAAAAAGTTATTGCACGCAGAAGATGGCGGCAGAAAATAATTTTAAAAAATAAAATATATTTGAAAGAAAATACAAGTACTACAGCAAAAAAAATCTATACACATTTAGTATCATAGTAATTGTACTGAGCCATAGAATAAAGGTATCATGTAATTTTTGTTGCAGCTTGTGCGCCGTAGAAACAAAACGCACTGAAAAATGGCGGTATTTTGTTTTTATTTTTCATTTTACTCCAGGTGGAATTGTTTACAAATTTTTCAGTACATTATATGGTACAGCTCATGCCCCCAGGGCCCACACTACAGTAGTGTCCACAGGAGGGTCCCAGGCAGCCTCACACAGGGACAAGTGCCCACCCCTGCAGCAACTTGTAGTTGGAAAGTTGCGTCTGCGCAACCCCCTACCTGCCGTCGCCATCTCCGTCGCAGGTCTGGAAGACCCGCCTCATCCTCTCCTCCTGGTGGTGTCACTGCTCCCGCTGCAGCTGCTGCTCCGGGAGTTCTACAGCAGCCACCATAGTGCGGGGCATTCAGAGACTGCCCACTGCGGGATGTGAGGAGCCCAGAGCCAGCACTGAGCAGATCCACCGGGTCCACACCCAGCACTGCTCTCTCCCGGGGGCTGCTCCCTCCTGTCCCCTCCCACACCCTCCTCAGTACCTGTGCCTCCCGCCGAGGTGATTGTGTGGTAGAGGGTACTGAATGGCAGACTGTCACCCTGGGAACATCCCTCATAGGATGGACAGCGGGGTGGGCAGGACCACAGATGAGCTGACACCTACCTCAATGACAGCACCTGAGGCGGCCCACACCTGCCACACCCCCCTTTTTACGGCACTGGGTTTCAGTCCAAGCAAGGTGTACAGTTTGGAAACTGTCTGATGCAAAGTAAGCACAGCTTGATTTACTGCTCTGAGATCCTGAACAGGGTAGTAGTCTGTTGATCCAGGTTTCTTTACATGCAAGAGGGGGGTGTTCTAGGGTGACTGGCATCACCTCAGGATGCGGTACTTCACAAACTGGCAGGCAGCAGATGGTAAGGGGTATTGCTTGATGGACATCGGTTGTGCCCCTCGTTTCAGCTGTACTGCAACTAGAGGTATATTCTGAGCAAATCCTGGTGGCCTATTTTTCACCCATAGTCCCGGTAGTTTCATTACTAGGTCCAAGTTGGAGCCTGAGTGATGTGGCTCATTAATTAGAGCAATCTCCATTCTTCCTCTTGAGGTACTGTGAGTGGGAGGATGTGGGTGGGAGTTGGAACATCTTTTCCATGCTGTAGAGTCATCTGTTCATCCTGTTCAAAGGACACTTAGGCCTGTAGTTTCCTCAACATATTCCATCCAAAAAGGGGTATTGGACAGTGCGGTACATACCGGAATTGATGAGTGACTTCTCTGTCTCCCAAGGTGCATTGCCGTGGTACAATAAAGTGAGACTTCCCACGTAGCTCCCACAATCGGGGCTGTTCTGCATGAAAGAGGTGCTAGTTGTTGGGTTATAACTGAATGGTCAGCTCTGGTATCAACCATAAAATTCAAGAATGACCACCTTACATTTACTCTGGCCATAGCTTCCTGGGGGCCCAGCAGATAGAAACCAGGTCACCATCATTCAGAATTATCTTCGTACAGCAGAACAATAGGAGCAGAATAAGATGGAGGTTGGTGGGGGCGAGCCTGAGTGGCTCTACCATGTGCTTGTCTCTGGTAGCGGCCATTTTGGGCCCAGCCCCTTCCTCCTTCGCTTCCTGTATAAGCAGAGGAAGTGAGGAGGCAGTCTCTACCCCAGTGACCATAATTTGTGCACCTTCTGCATTACTATCTATCAAGGGGGCAGTGTTGGGGCCCGCCCTTCTGTGCATATGAAGTAGGTGAGTGGTTTCGGGCGTGGTAATGGGGTGGGGGCTGTCTTAACTGGATTGCTGCGGCATGTTTTTCATTTTCCTGCCTTCTTTTTCATTTTAACAACTCTTTGTCTCTCAAATTTTTGATCCCTATTCACAAAGACGCTCTGTACCATCTCCAGCAATTGTGTGGCAAAACCTTCCTGCTTCTGTACCTATCTTCTGTACATACTTTCCATGTAGAACATGAAATTTTTGTCTTTTCCTCCAATTCTTTACCAGTAGGTTAAGATCTAGCTCCATACATCAAAAGCCTCAAAAGAACAGACATGTGGACACAGCCGTAACCCCCTTAAGGACCAGGGTGTTTTGGCCCTAAAAGACCAGACAATTTTTAGGTATTTCACTCATGTGGTGGTTTCACTGCCCTTCAGATACCAAAGTTACTTTTGCTGTTTTTTTTCCCCGTGATATATAGGGCTATTTTTTACATTTTTTTTTCCATTCATTTTTTTCCCCATTTTTTAGTAGTATTGGGGGTAAAAAGCTATAAAAACTATTTTTTTTATTTATAGTTGTTTATTTTTCAAATTAGTATATTTACGCTAAAATAAGCTACGGGTTCCTCCTTTTGTTTAATGTTTTGATATATAATTTGCTTGGCGTTGGGTCATTTTTCCTTTTTATGTATAGATCTTATTTTATTCTGTAATTTTTTAAACTTTTGTATCAGTTTTTTTTTTACATCTATTTGCTCCATGACGTCATATAAGACCTCTGGGGAATATTCACATTGTCTTTTTTTCTTTTATTACACACTTTTCCACTGTAGCTGTCGTATCCATAAAAGACATCCCCCTATAGTGACAATAGTCACCAAGAGAGCTGTTCAGGGTCTGCTAGGATCCTGCAGCTCTGCTGTGGCAGGGGGCACCCAGTGGTCACGTGATCGCCGGGTCGAATAATGGAAGGAACAGTTCCACTTTCTCTCTGCACTACAAAGTGCTCATTGAGTGCTTTATAGCATAGGAAGGAGAAGGCAGAAGCAGTTAAAAACTACTTCCAAGCTTGCTGTACCAACTAAGCCTTTTTATATTGTTCCTAATTTTGAGTTCCCTCATTCTCCCTTTTTTTTGCTTTGTATGTTTATATATTATATTTGTCTTTTATGCATCTACGCAGCCACTAAGCATTTATGTGATCTTACCTTTTATGCTTATTCACGAATATATCTATGTAATGCATTTTGTTATAACTACATGCGATTATGATAAAAAACTTTTTCAATAAAAATCTAATGTTTCTAAAAAAAAAAAAACATAAACACCTCTACCTTCACCTCCAGGTCTTTGACTCTGACTAACAGCCAAGAACCCGACCTGCTCCTGCTTGATTGCAGGAAGCAGGAGCTTTAATGCAGCACCGTACTTTTGTCATTGGCCAGGATTAAAGCCCAGGACCAAGCACTGTAAATTTACCATGATTAGTCCTTAAAGGGTTAAAATGTTGTAACAAAATAAAGAAATAGAACACACATATGAGAGGTTAAGAAGAAACTCAGCTTTGTCCAACTTCATTGAAACTACATTTACTGTTAAACGGTTTCCAAAGATATAATGTTGATATATTGAACACACCATGAGATCAATGCTGGGAAATATGAATTTAATCACAGCCTGAATTGCTTTGAGGTAATAAACACAAAAGATGTGATAGAAAATATTCTAAGGCACAAGATACTCAGGTCACACAATTATTCGGACATTAGTCAAGGCCATAATCAGCTGCATCTACATTGTCCAAAGAAGATAGCTTGTAAAAGGCGAGGAGAACAACCGGCTCTGTGTACGTCTCTTTAACAGCAGGGTCCTGCAGCATGAGCTTGTACCAGGCATTGACTTGTAAAGTCTTCTCCAAAAACCTAGGTTATAACAATAAAAGTTTTAGAAGTTTTGCCAAAAGTTTTAGTGTAGATCCTTAAGCATTTACAGGTTCTTGAGTTGTCCTGTTCTGTAATTTAGTACAAGCTGGGTGATATCCAATATGGCTGCTATTTCATGTCCTACAGGATTTCTCAACCAGCTTCCCCAAGAACAAAGCTGCTTAATTATTGTAAGCAGGATCCACAACAGGTATGTTTCCGCTGTAGGATAACTCTCAGTCATAAACAAACACAGGCTTTCTCCAGCAATATACTGTCCATAAGGTACACAAAATAACAGTCTTTGTAATCTGATGCAGGGATTCTCACCCAACCCTTTCCTCAGGGCTTTGCTTTAGCTCTCCAGGTTCTCTTCACCCGGCTTTCCAGGGACTCTGCACACAGTTTGTCCTCACTCTGGTCTGGCTGCCCACACTCTGCAGCAATCTCTCTCTTATTGAGCTTTTCCTGCTCCTTTTTCAATTATCTTTCAGCCTTGTTCCAGGTTCAAGTACTTCCTGGACTGGAATATATGTGTGACCCGGACAGCCCCTGTCTCATGCAAACTCCGGAGTTATATCCTGGAGTTTAGTAATCTCCGTGGTATATACACACCATCCAGGACTTTACCCCTTACTTCACTACATTATATAACTATACATAAAATATTTATTAATTGGGGGGAATTACTATGTATTCATAATCCATAGTGTGCATAGATAGAGCTTAAAGGGATTGTCTCAAGTTATAAAGTAGGAGGAAATTATGATCAGTGAGGGTCTGACCGATTGGGCCCCCACTGATACTGAAGGTCACCACAAGAATGGAGCTGAGGTCATGCATGTGCTCCATTTGTTTTAGTGGGAGTGCTGAGATTGCCAAACACTTGTATTGGCAGTTTTTGTCCCAACAGTTGGACCCCACTGATCGTAAGGTTATTTCTGATCCTGTGAATAGGGGATTACTTTATTACTTGACCCAACCTCTTTAAAGGGAACCTGCCAGCACAATAAACTAAGTTATCTTCAGTGGGTGAGTAGAAAAAATACATTACTCAGCTCTCTGTCACACCCAGCTACACCATAACTTAGTTTATGGTGCTGTGCAGAAGTGACAGGTTCCCTTGGACTACCTAACACTTTTGCCCGAATAGTGCTAGCACTAGAAGAAAATGACCTTATGGTTTAGCCAAAGGACTACTCAAGAGGGAAATAGTTAAGACAGAGCAGGTTGAAGTGAGAGCTACCCTACTAAACTAGCAGCTGTCACTTTACCCTCTACAGAAGAGGAGGGGAACAGTGGTGACCAGCAGGGAGACAAGGACAATCTGTCATTCTACCTGTGCCCCTAAGGCTTCAGATCACCCCAGAGGAGGGGGTAACATGAACATTTGACCATGGATCATCCCCCTTTGTCAGAATGCATATTTGACTCTCTGATTCTCACATATGCGGGTCTTTTTTCTAGAAAAAAAGTGATTAGATGAACACTCCTATGGCACAACCCCTTGAAATCATAAAACACACTTGATACATTTATATTAGGGATGTTTTGCCCAAAACATAGAGGTTCTCCAAGTATGGATACAGAGTACACTCATCTGAAAGAGGCCTAATAGACCATGCCTGACTGATGTGTCTTGAGACCACCAGAGGAAACACTATCAATCTTTACAGGCTGTATGCATGTTCATGGGAGCATTCTGTAGAATTATTGTAAGTATATATATATATATATATATATATATATATATTGTGTATTACTTACTCTATAACATCAAACATAATGAACCTTTCAAACCAGGGCCACATCATGTAATCTATCATAGACACCGATTCTCCACCAAAGTAAGAAGTGTTCTTATTGGCCAGATCCTGTAAATAAAAAGACAAGACAAATTATAAACCTCTCCCCGTAGTAGTGTGAGAAAGGGACAGGGGCACATTACAGTTGGACCGACTTGTCCTAGATTAGAGAAGGAAAGGTGAAGCGGTGCCGTGGACCGGATTGAATTTTTTCAGCCCGCTTGATGTGTGCGCTCTTCCATTCATCACTGTCAGGAACTGGGGTTCGGGTACTGGAAGTCCCTAAAAGCTACCTGCAACCCCTGTCCCTACCTACTTGCCCCCCTGGGCTAGGCCCCAGGGCGACAACTGGGCGACGGTCAATATACTCTCTAGGGAAGCGGGGGCAGGGGGTCAGACTTACAAACAAATACAGAGACAAACAGACACAGAGGCGAGTCAGGAAGTCCAGGTTGGCAACAGGAGAATACGAGGTACCAGGGACTAGGCGAGGTCAAAGTCAGGTCCAAAAGCAGAGGGTCACAACGGGAAATCAGAAGATAATAACGCGGGTGAAGCCTGGAGACAAACATACACTGGCAATGCTGGAGAGAAACAGGCACGATTAAATGCTGTCAGAACTCCTGCCCCAGCAGCTGATTGGGGCAGGGAGGCTGCCAGCAGCCAGACCCAGGCAAAAGGCAGCGAGTGAAGATCCCAGACATCCAGCAGCAAGTGCAGATGCTGCTAGTCAGGATGTCATGGCAACGGGGACTGCATCAGCCGCATTCCCAGCAACTAGTGCACCCAGGCGCCGCCCGCTGAGCACAGGAGCACGCGCCCGGAGCCAGTGTCCGAGACCCCGACAGCCAGGGGAGGTCACCCAGACCGGAGCTCCCCTGCGCCGCACCTGATCAGCTCGGGTGATAGGACCGGTGGTGCGGACGCGGAGACCCCGAGAGCTGCCGGTCCTAACAATCACCATGGGACACAGCAGGCAGAAAAGAGTCACACTGGGCTCCAATAGGGACAGAGACTGACTTTAAGAGGTTATCCAGGACTTATATATTAGTGACCTATCTTTAAAATAGGTCTTCTTGAATATATTGGTGGCAGTTCAACTGTGGCTTTCTGCAGTTCATGGCACTGAGCTGTAATACCAACAACAACCACTATACAACTTATGACACCATGTGTGCCGCAGAGTGTAAGCTCTCGCTCATGACCTGAAGGTTGCAAGTTCAATCCCTGAATAGTTCAGGTAGCCAGCTCAAGGTCGACTCAGCCTTCTATCCTTCCGAGGTCGGTAAAATAAGAACCCAGCTTGGTGGGGGGTAATAAATTTTAAAAATTACCTGAAAGCGCTTCGTAATAAGTTGGCGCTATACAAATAAGAAGAATTTATTTTTTTATTTGTATATAATGAAGCCACTGAACTCTCCCAAGCATCGCACCCCTTTCAAACGGCTGATCGGCAAGGGTATCAGGAGTCATATCCCCATGATTTATTATTGAATACCTATCCTAATGTTAGTGCAACTAAAGAACATAAAGTCAGCGCTTCCTAAATAGGTTAAATGTGTGGGTGCTCGTAAACCATGGCTGCGACTATACAATGCAAGCAGAAACACGTGACAACAGCACTCATACACATTTATTATCACAAAATACATAACTCTTATATATGCTAACCACTTAAAATATGCAAAGTTCTTAATATATATTTTGATCAAAGTATATGGGCTGATCCACCAAAGTCCAGATGATCATGGTTACGGATGGGTCCTAACTAAAGATTCGGGGGTCGGCGCGGGTGACAGGTGAGTTGCGGCGGAGAGCGGGGAAGGGGAGAGAGGGAGAGAGAGATACTCGGCTAAGGCACTACTCGCTCGAGTAATGTGCCTTAGCGAGTATACTCGCTCATCTCTAGTCCTAGCACTTACAGATACCAGGCTATGTGGTCTAATTAAAATGACCTAGGTAAGATCGGTTTCCTACCATTTTCGCAGACACCTCTCTCTGGGCCAAACAATAAAACTAGGGAAAGTAGGATACCAAATTATATAGTCTAATTAAAAGGACAGAGGGCAGATGGGTTACAGGGAGTCTGTAACAAAGTCTTTGTGCTATTCACATCCATGCATGCTGCCGGCTATTTCTTTTATTGGGTTACAGGGAGTCCGTGACATAAGTGGAAGTAGGCATTACTCCACAGATGCAAATGCTACAAAAAGCATAAAGTCAGCACTTCCCAAATAGGTTAAATGTGTAGGTGCATTTAAACCGCAGCTGCGAATATACAGTACAAGCAGAAACACATGACAACAGCACTCATATGCATGCACCTATATATTTAAGCTATTTGGGAAGTCAGGGATTTATTAGTGTTACGACCCATCCATAAGCATGGTCATGGCATGATGGGTGCTCCAATATACTTTAAACAGAAAATAAGTTTAGCAAGGCATGTTAATAAACTAACAACAAGGGTTTATTATCTTCCTCTATTTCGCACCTATAACTAACCACAACGCAGTTCAACAATTCACCAGGAACTTTCTAGACCAGGTACTACAGAGAATTGCTTACCTCTTCAAGTTTTCTAAGTTTTTCAATAAACTGCGTCTTTACTTCAGTTGTATTCTGGTTGTCCTGTTTGGCAGACAAAATCTTGTACAGTGCAGAGATAACCTGAAGTCAGACATACAGAACTGCATTACTTGTCTTGTTAGAGAGTATAAACTGTACCATTTAACACTATTCTACTACCCAATGTGTTGGGTAATGGGACACGATTTAATTTTTACTCTTCCTTTAACCCCATCTAGAGTGAGAAGGGTTGTTGATAGCAGATAGATGAATTCCTTAACTTGAAGATTAATTTGTAAGAACTAGAGATGAGCGAACATACTCGGTAAAGCACTACTCGTCCGAGTAATGTGCTTTATCCGAGTACCTCCCCGCTCATCCTGAAACATTCGGGGAGCGCCGCGGAGCGGGGAGCTGCAGGGGAGAGCGGGGAGGAACGGAGGGGAGATCTCTCTCTCCTTCTCTCCCGCCCGCTCTCCCCTGCTCCCCGCCGCAACTCACCTGTCAGCAGCGGCGCTCTCCGAATTTTTCAGGACGAGCGGGGAGGTACTCGGATAAAGCACATTACTCGGACGAGTAGTGCTTTACCGAGCACGTTCGCTCATCTCTAGTATGAACCCTTAAAGGGATTGTCCAGAATTTAAAAAAAATATGTCAGCTTTCTTCTAGAAAGTGCCATGAGTTGATCCTGCTATTGCAGCTCAGCTCCATTGATGCAAATAATGTTAAATTGCAATGTAATACACAACCCATTTACAGGTGTGGCTCTGATTTTGGAAAAAATAATTTTTTTTTAGCCATGTACAACCGCTTTAATGTTCTCCATCTCCAACAGAACTAGCCACATCTCCTACCGTAGAGAAATATTCCAGAAGGATCTTCTGTTGTGCTTTTTCATAGGGATCTGCTGGAGTCAGTTTATTCCCGGGAAAGGCTTCATCCAGGTAATCACAGACAATCGGAGACTCATAGACTATTTTATCATCAGGGGTTTCTAGAGATGGCAGTAATCCCCGAGGACTCTTCTCAAAAAACCATTCCGGCTTGCTCTTTAGATTAATGTTGACCACTTCATGCCTGAACGTAATAAAATAACCTGTTAGTAAAGCGAAATTATACTTCTATATATGCGTAATGGGCATCGTGACATCACAATATGAAAACAGATTAAGGCCTCGGTCAGACGGGAGTTTTTTCGTGTGATTTGTGCATGCGATCTGCGCATATATAGAACCATTGCTTCGCAATGGGATCGGTCACATGGCCGCTTTTTATGCAGATGTCCGATAAATTATAGGACACGAGGAATTGCAAATCGCGCCTATCTGCGTTCTGCGATTCCTTGTGTTCTATATATGCGCTCAATGGGGCCGGCGGCAGTAGCGCCGACCCCATTGAGAACATATACTACAAAGATCGTTCTCCTCTGCCGCAGCTGTAACAGCTGTGGCAGAGAAGAACGATGTTCGCCCATTGAATTCAATGGAGCCAGCAATACAGCCGGCTCCATTGAAAGCAATGGGCTGCCGGCGAGCGCGGGATGAATTTTCGGGAAGGGCTTAAAAATATAAGCCCTTCCCTGAAAATCATCCTAAAATGTGTAAAAATAAAAAAAATATATATACTCACCTTGTCCCTGCAGCCGGCCGGCAGTTTTCCTGAACTGCTCTGTGTAGTATTCAGCAGGTGGGGATTTAAAATCCCCGCCTGCTGAATGGGCTGCCTCTGATTGGTCACAGCCCTCACCAATCAGAGGCAGCTCTCACTCACCCATTCATGAATTCAAGAATGGGTGAGTGAGTGCTGCCTCTGATTGGCTCAGCGCAAGGACCAATCAGGGGCAGCTCTCAGTTATTGAATGACAGCTGTATTGCCGGCTCCATTGAATTTCAATGGGCTGGACAGCACTCCGTTGATCAAGCCCATTTCGCCGAAAACGCTGCTAGCTGCAGATTTTTCGGCGAATCGTCGGTCCAGGTCACGCGATTTGCGGATGCGCAAACTGTCATGTGATCCGCAAATCGCGGCAAAAAACGTTCGTCTGACCGAGGCCTAAGAAAGAAGAGGAACAACTCCTGGGCATTAATGCAGTCTCTAAGTGCCCCCCCCCTCCCCACGATTATATATTGTTTATAGTACAGCAAATGGGATCTTCTTGGCTCCCTCATAAGCCCTATAGTTATATCCTGTGAGAACACAACACATTAATCTCTACATTTCTTATGAATTCATTATTCACCAGCATCTTGAAAAAAAAACAGATTAAAATTGCAAGAACTTTATAGAAATAAGCAAAGCTGAAGGATATGTGTATCTTCGTATCTCTGGAAGTGGTATAAAGTTATATGCCTACTTGATTTCTTTGGCAGCCAAGACAAGCCGTGCTCTTTGGGAAAAGGGGCAGAACCTCATGCTGTAAAGTCGAATTAGCCCTTCAGGTACCGGTCCTGGGGAAGGGCTGCCTAAAAAGAATATATTACTACAGTGTACAGATAATGGTAAGGTAGATGGTGCAACTTTTACAGAGTACAACAAATGAGAATTGGTCTTGCTGTGGAGAATACCAACCACCATAACTTGCACACTGTGCTCCAATGGACCTGCTGCTTTTCCAATACCAAAGTTGGGTCTCAGACCTGTTCTGGCCTCTCCACTTTCAAAGTCTCCACCACCAGGGGGCCACCTCAGCCTCTGCCCCAAGGCCTGACTTTGGGAGTCCTTTCAGCAGTCACAGTTAAGACTACATCCTTTACTACAGACCTTCTAGTAGTAGGTGCAACACCGCCAGCCCTGTTGGGTTCCTGAGCAGTTGGAACTTCAGTTTTGACACATTTCTCCACCTCCAAACCACCATTGTAACATCTTCAGCTGAGATTTAATCTTGTTGACTATGCCAACATATAATGAATGAAGTAGGCATGGTTCAGCTCACTTCCTGCTTTGTAGAGCTTGCATTACTAAAACAGAGAAGATTGTGATGTAGCCTGGTGGAAGGTTCAGGAACAGATCTCTTTGAGATGCCATTGGCCCAGAACAAAATGTCGCAGAGAGCGTTGACCTCTGTCATTGGCTGCAGCAGCCTGTGATGTCCCGGACACAGGCTGCTGCAGTCTGTAAACACCACATCAGCACAGAGACCCAGAGCTGCCGGCAAGAGACATGTAAGGACTGTGGAGAGGTGAGTATGAGCTGGTTTGTTATTTTATGCTATGGGGAACCTGTTTTTACCATAAAAATATAAGTTGGGCAACCCCTTTAACTCTTTGGGGCAGCTTCATTTACAGGTTGATAAAAAGCCACCAGTGAGGCTTCACAATGTGTGAGGTATAAAACTGGCAAAGGAGCATCCTCGAAATTGGTCACAAATGATGATAGAATTGGAGCAACATGGTTCCAGCATACTGAAAACCCACTAAAGATTTTACAATGTGTCACAGCTGTAGTGCTAGTATGAAGGCGATCTGCAGACTGTCAGAGTGCCTGAAAAGTGGCATAAGAGCGGCGTGTACATACCATATAGGTATATCATGTGGCTGCTATAGGGTCTTTTGGACAGAGAGATGCAGACCTGCTTAGTCTCATTTCCTTTGCTATTGGGTCACGAGGACCTGTGCAGGAATCTAGAAGAGCTGCATTGTTAGCAAGCAATGAGCTGAAGAACTGGGCCAAGGGTCATGTATGGAGAGGGTGCAGAAGAGAAACAATACAACATCTTGTTATTCAAAGAGCCCGAACTTGGCACCGTAATGGGGGCTCATTTTGCGTTTCCCACAGCATCCCCCCATTTCCATGTATGGCACATATATAAAGTAAAAGAAACTATATGGAGCCTTAAAATATTGTCTTTCTAAGCAGATGATACTGGTGGTTTGAGGAGGTGGATGATATTTCTCATAGCCGTGCAATGCATTTAGCAATGTTAAAGGTTAATACATCATGGTCACATTACAGTTTTTACCCCACGCCGCGCTGTATGGTAATGACTAGCCAAGCATGTGCGATAGAAGCTCCATTAATTTCAATGGGGCTGATGGGAATACCCAAGCGCTCGTTGCTAGGCTATCTCTATAGTCCCATTGAAAGTGAATGAAGCGTTAGTGCGCTTGCATGACCATCTCTTCATTCAGTCTCCTCCTCACTGTGGGTGGTGCAGTAACCCCTCAGTGAGAAAGAGGGGGGCATGGGATCCATAGTCTCGAGTTCAGCAAGTTACCCACTATCCTCTGGATAGGGAATACTTAGTAGTCTTGGTGCAACTCCTTTACATTTTCTCTTCACGCTTGTGTTCATATTCATATAAGCTGAGAGGTTTCACGAGTGAGGCCGGGCTCATATGACCGTAAGTAGTTGCGCGCTGTGCGTGAGAGACACATGCATGAGCATGCAGCAAGTATGCAATTACATGTGTACTTGCTGTGTGATACCAATCCTGATAGATTATCTTGTTGTAATACATGCATAAAAAACACAAGTGTGAGTAGCCCAATAGACCCAATAGAAATCAATGGGATATTGGCATCACATGTTGTGGGTGCAACGCACAATGACAATACGCCTGTGTGAGACTGGCCTAAGTCACAAGCATGACTCCAATGAGATGTCCCTCCATATGACAGGCAGCCATACCAAACCACAAAACACTATGTACATACTGTGCACAGCGCTGCATTCATTCTGATACATTCAGCCCTTTAAAAAGTATCATTATATGTAGCAACTGCAAACATAAACAAAAAGTATCAACTAGAATGCCCCCAAATTCCACTATTCACTACAGGCATGTGAATATATGCACTATACATGTGTGTGTGTTTAGTAATCTGTTCATCTATTATATGATGAAAGCTCAGATCCCCAACATGTTACTTAATATTCTCACACTTACCTTTAGCCAAACTCCTCTGTGATCCGCTCATTGCTGCAGACTGTCTGTCACTGGAGATCCCAGTATAAGAAGCAGAGAGTTCATATATGAATATTAGTATATAGAGTGCAGCATCAACTCTCTGTATATTAAGGCTTGACATTCCAGAAGGAAGCCTGTGTATTAGAGAGTTGCCCTTCCTGCAGTCCATATACAGTATATGTGTCTATACCAGACCCCTCCCCGCTAATAATCAACCAGAAACAGACTCAGCTCCTGCAGACGGAGATCTGCTCAATCTGTACACGGATTATTACATAAGGGGCTCAGGCATATAATCACACCTCTATGGTATAACGGGCAATGACACTGCAAAAACCTTTGCCCAAATGTAAAGCAATATTAATGTACCCACATTCTGTACACTTCTGCACAATCTATAGATAAGTATATGGAGGTGATGTAATTAATAATAATAATATAATAATCCTTATTTATATAATGCCAACATATTCCACAGTGCTTACAAAACAGGGGGAACAGGAACAAAACCACAGTTACATGTAGCAATCAATTGATGTAGACAGTAAGGGTTAGGGTCCTGCTCCAACTAGCTTACATACTACAAATAATGGGGTGATACAGAGGGTAAAGGGGCTGGAGATGTGCGCGGTATGGCGGGTGGAGAGTGTGGGATGCTATACACATAAACAATGGTCAGACTTAGGCAGTGTGGTGGCTGAATCGGTATGACTGCAGGGGGTGGTTGATTACGGCTAGCAGGGATTGTACTCAGAAGGACGGGAGCATGTTATCAGGTAGAGTACAGAGGGGTTTAGTTTAGGGGGTATGCCTCCCTGAAGAGGTGCATTTTAGAGCACGCCAAAAGTTTTGTGTGTCAGGGATTGCTCGGATAGCTTGGGGTAGTGCGATCCAGAGGACTGGTGCTGCTCTGGAGAAATCTTGGAGGCGGGAATGAGAGGTTTGTGTTAAAGGGGTGCTTAATCTGATTTCGTTGGCAGAGAGGAGGGCAGGGGCTGGGTGGTAAATTAAGATGAGGGAAGCAATGTAGGGGGGTGCAGTTCTGTGGAGAGCTTTGTTGATAAAGGTAATGAGTTTGAATTGAATTCTGTATTTGATGGGCACAGGGCAGAGACATCCGAGTAGCGGCTGGACATGAAGATGAGCCTGGCTGTTGCATTCAGGATGGATTGGAGAGAGTAGAGTCTGGTGCAGGGGAGGCCGATCAGCAGCAAGTTGCAATAATCGAGCAGAGAGTGGATGAGGGCAACAGTGAGTGTTTTTAGCGTGTCCATGGTGAGAGAAGGGCACATTTTTGCAATGTTCTTGAGGTGCAGCTGACACATTCGGGCAAGGGATTGGATGTAGAGGGTAAAGGAGAGATCAGATATAAGGAAAGGTCAAATATAACCCCAAGGTAGTGGGCGTGCTGGGAGTTATGGTCGTGCCGCACACCGAGATGGAGATGTCAGGATGAGGACCGTTAGGAGAGGGCAGAACCAAAGTAGGTCAGCTTTTGAGAGGTTCAGTTTTAGGTAGAGAGAGGAAATAGTGTTAGAGACAGCGGACAGACAATTGGTGGCGTTCTGAGGGAACAGTGCTGTGATGCCACGGGAAGAGGTGTATAACTGGGTGTGATCAGCGTAGAGATGGTACTAAAAGCCAAATCTCCTGATGGTCTGTCCAATAGGGGTCATCTGTGTAGATGGAGAAAAGGAGTGGGCCGAGGACCGAGCCCTGGGGAACCCCAACAGCAAGGGCAAGAGGAGGGGAGGTAGAGTCAGCGAAGCAGACTTTGAATGAGCGGTCAGATAGGTAAGAGGAGAACCAGGAGAGAGCAGTCTACTTTAGTCCAATGGAGTGAAGCACACTGAGGAGGAGTTTGTGGTCAACAGTGTCAAATGCTGCAGAAAGGTCGAGGAGGATCAGTCTCCTACATCAGCCTGATGTAGTCTCATTGGCTTCATTCCTCTTTGATGCCTGGGCACTACAAAGAAGTAACACACATTGATTATCTCACTGTCCACACATGGTAGATTGTCGTATCTTATTATTCTTTATGGGTGATAATATTAGCCTATGGAGGATGAATTGAATTACACATATACATACTGTTTTATGAGCTTGCAGTTTTGGAATAGAAAATATCCCCCAAAAATTGTACTGCGATATACCGTGTTTATCACCATGTAGCAACTATCAGCTGTAAGAACTTATACATATCTGAGACATATCTTATGGGGTAACTCTCAGGCTGCAGTTCTATATTTGTGGATACTCTCTGCCAAGAACTACTAATGCAGCCTGTGACATCTATCTATATATTTAAAGGTGAAAGCACTCACTGACTGACTCACTGACTCGCTACTAATTCCCTAACTTCCCGGTGTCGTACAAACATGAAATTTGACAGGACCATTCCTTAGGTCCTAAATAGAAAAAGTATAAGTGTCACATCTGTAGTTATTTCGCCGATGTATACAAGTTCACATGGGCATGTGATCATGTAGACAGCAAATCTCGAATTACACAAATACCGCACCTCAGGAAGCTTACGAAGCCTCACAGAGAGCCACTTTTTACACCCCATGCCTGCCGCTGAGGTCAAGAAATACCCCCAATAAAGTGTTGGGTTTGCAGCAAGCATGGGGGGAGGAGGGATACCCGGTTTTATTGCCCCATGTGCCCATCCCAAGCAGGCCTCCATAATTACCTGTTTTCAGACATACCATACAGTTTGTATTATTACATTTATCTAAGATTTAGGAAATGCCAAAAAGGAAAAGGAGAAAGGGGGGTTTAAAATTACACAATTGCAAAAAAAAATTAAAATCATAATTTCTTCCTTCTGCTTAGATTCATTCAAAAACTGTTGGGTCAAATTATGCAGTAACCCCTAGATAAATTCGTTAAGCAGTCTAGTTTTCAAAATGGGGTCATTTGTGAGAGTTCTCCATTGTTATGGCCACTCAGGAGGTCTACAAGCGTGCGATTTCCATATTTTGGCGCATTTTAATAAATATTCACAAATTTAATTGGTCTATTTTTACCTGATATCTATCTATCTATCTCATATCTATCTATCTCTCTATCTATCTATCTATCTCATATCTATCTCATATCTGTCTATCTATCTATCTCATATCTCATCTAATCTATCTATCTATCTATCTCATATCTGTCTATCTAGCTATCTCATATCTAATCTATCTATCTGATAATCTATCTATCAATCTATTTATCTGTCCCCTATCTATGGTATCTATCTATCTATCTATCTATCTCATATCTGTCTATCCATGGTATCTATGTCATATCTATCTATCTGTCTATCTATCTATTTATCTGTCTCCTATCTATAGTATGTATCTCTATATGTCTATCAATCTATCTATTTATCTGTTTCCTATTAATCTCTTTATCTCTCTCTCTTTCTATCTATGGTATCTATCTATCCATCTTTCTGATATCTATCTATTTATCTGTCTTCTCTCTACTCTATCTGTCTGTCTATCTATCTGTATCCTCTCTATTGTATCTATCTTTCTATCTATCTCATTTCTGTCTATCCATGGCATCTATCTATTTTTGTATTCATCTATCTATCTATTTAGCCTTCTATTTATCTATCTCCTATCTATGGTATCTATCTATCTGCCTCTTTATGAATCTATCTACTTATCTGTTTCCTATTTACCTCTCTATCTCTCTCTTTTTCTATCTATGGTTTCTATCTTTCCAACTTTCTCAAAACTATCTATATCTATTTGTCTCCTCTCTACTCTACTCTATCTATCTATCTATCTATCTATCTATCTATCCTATATCTAACTTTTTATCTATCTATCTAGTTATCTTATATCTATCTATCTATCTATCTATCTATCTATCTATCTATCTATCTATCTATCTATCTACCTATCAGATCTCATATCTGTCTGTCCATGGTATCTATCTTTTTTGTATCTATCTATCCCCTCTCTAGGATATCTATCTATTTCATGTCTGACTATTCTTGTATCTATCTATCTATCTATCTATCTATCTATCTATCTATCTATCTATCTATCTATCTATCCCCTATCTGTCTATCCATGGCATTTATCTATCTTTGCATTCATCTGTCTATCGATCGATCTATCTCTGGTCTCTGTCTATTTAACTTATATCCTTCTATTTATCCTTCTATCTATCAATCTATTTATCTGTCTCCTATTTATGGTATCTATCTATCTACCTGTTTATCAATCTATCTACTTATCTGTTTCCTATGTATCTCTCTCTCTCTCTGTTTTCTATGTATTAATCACAGAGGCAAAAATCTATTCAAGTAGTAAGGCCCTTCACAGTATAGATTAAATAATTAAAACTAAATTTTATTGTTATTCATTAAAATACAACCCATAGGGCACACCAAACAAACATTTGCAGCCCTCTAGGACTATGTGGTGATGTTATTCCCCCATTCTGTGCATGAGTAGGCCACCCTGATTTATATTAATGGAGCAAGATCAATTATTTTCCAACATCCCACTTCTCGGTAAGTTATGCTGATTACTGGTTATTAAGCGATAGGGTAACCTCCCATCACTTTTATCAATTCTTCATAAACGTGGATAGTGGATTTTCTTTTTCAAGAAGAAGTAGATTATATTCTTCATAGATAACTGCCACTATTTTCCCATGGGTGCTACTGATATAGCTTATTGTCTTACCAAACGACAGTTTCTGGACTTCTGAGCTGGAATATGGTTTTCTCCAGCAGGCTTCAGGGTATTCTGCAGCTTCCTAATTGAGTAGAAACAGTATGCGCACACTGACCAAGTTAAACACGAGGTATCAGTCTCATGTCAAAAATGGCTCTCCTGGGAGAAACATCCAGACACGTCCTTTTATTGAAAAGCACAACACCTGCCCTTTATGGGCGTTTAACAGATTACATCAGTAACATATATATATTCTTATTTGCTGGGTTATATAGAATTCCCCGCCTCCCCCTCTCCCCACCTCTCTCAAGTAGGAGCCTTTGTCTTAACAAACAACATGTGGTCAAAACTGAAACTGAAAGTAAGTATCTCTTTGTTTGAAGAAGATTCTGTGTGGGGGATGGGGAAGGACTGGGAAAACACTCAATATTGAGTACAGGTTTACATGTAACCCTATGACTTTTAACTCTTAGAGGCTGCTTGTGCAACTTATATATATTCAGCTAACATTATACCACACATCTTTCACCATGCCATTGTCCAGCAACTACCATGATGAAATTGTGTGGCCATTAACCTCCACAGAGCTAAAAGTCATTACAGTAGCGTAATACATTTGGTTTATACAGATCAATAGACATTTTATACTAATTATCATGTCTACTACACTTCGTGTCTCACTTCATATATATCTTCTGTATTTTGTATCAAACTTCATATATATCTTCTATATACCTTCTATATACATTCAACGCGTTTTCCCGCTAGTTACGCGGTTCATCAGGATGTATATTTATTCCCTTATAGACGGGTTTAGAAAATAAACAGAATATATTTCTAATAGATAGTATTTTCTTAATCCACACATATAGGTTGTTTTGCTCAATCGAACATAAGATGGATCATGCCCAATATTCCACTTAGTCGCTTAAATGTTATTGAGAGTGGTATAATGCCTAATTTAGTATTATGGCTCTTCTCTTTCTTACAGGAGAAGGGGGTTTATATAGTGTAAAGGTGGACCATGGCTAAACTAATTTTGTGTATGACTAATTGGTCTCCAACTGGTCAAACCTACGGGTGCATTCACATGAACGTATATCGGCTCGGTTTTCACGCCGAGCCGATATACGTCCTCCTCATCTGCAGAGGGGGGAGGCTGGAAGAGCCCAGGAGCAGGAACTGAGCTCCCGCCCCCTCTCTGCCTCTTCTCCACCCCTCTGCACTATTTGCAATGAGGAGAGGTGGGGCGGGGGCGGGGCTAATTCACGGCACTTAGCCCCACCTCATCCCGCCTTCTCTCATTGCAAATAGTGCAGAGGGGTGGAGAGGGGGTGGGGAGGAGGCAGAGAGGGGGCGGGAGCTCAGTTCCTGCTCCTGAGCTCTTCCAGCCTCCCCCCCCTGCACATGAGGACAACGTATATCGGTCGGCGTGAAAACCGAGCCGATATACGTTCGTGTGAATGCACCCTACGACATATTTGTGGATTTTATCTCTTAAACCACTCAATTCACCAATATCCCCCATTAATAGGTGTCAGTTTCGCTGGTTTTTGTGTGAGCATCATATTAATTTGTTGCTGTAGTGTAACCTTGTTCGTATGGATTCCTCAGAGGGGATAATATGCAATAGGAGGTATCAATAAGTTTCACTATGCCTATTGCAGAAGTAGTTTTTTAATAAAATAATATCCCTGCCCTAAGATGTTGAAATCAGGAAATCTTCAACAGAGTGGTTCATGTAACCAGAGAATAATGCCACCTGGCAGGATGGTGAATAATATTCCCCTCAAAGGTAGTTGCAAGAGGATGTTCTGTGTGAATTCTTAGCGTATATCTTGAATTGACTGGCTTTATGATGCAAGTCCCTACATTGAGGTAAAGCACAATCTCAGATAACTATGGCTAAATGTATGAGGCTACATAATTCACACAGAGTATATATGCTTATATATACTCTAGCCTACCACCAAGGCTATTAGCTACCGGCTTTTTCTTTAACCTTCTATCTGTTTGCTTATGGGGGGAACCTTTGCTGGAAAAGGGGGCAATATGTTTTATACAGCCAGCAAAATCTAGTACTGTTTAGTAAAGTGTGAATTATGTAGCCTCATACAAACCGTTTGTTTCTATTCCTTCTAGTTTCCGGTTTTTGGAAAGTGAAATAGTGCAGTCTGCTGCAAATTGTAGAGATGACCGGACTTAGATTATGCCAGCAATATTTTTATTGAAACCAGCCTGGTTTAGTAAATCCTTGCAGCCCTGTAAAGTAACAATTCTATTCTGCTCTTAGAACTCTACAGGCTGCAAAATGTAACCTTGTAATAATCATCAGCTGGAGTCACAACACAGAGCTGCTATGGAGCTGAGAACTGTAAGCCTGAGAGTCCCCGACCTCCTTCACCTGTATTGGGGCTCTCTCACACCAGCGCTTTCCGTGTGCGTATCTGTCTGTCTATCTATGTATGTATCTATCTATCTCACTTCTGTCAATGCATGGTATCTATCTTATATCTATCTATCTTTCTATCTCCTACCTATCTATCTATATCTATATTAATGATTCAGGTTATAGAATGGGGTCTATAAATTACTAAGTGGCCCACTGAAACTTTGTTGCCCAAAGGCCCATGTAAACATAGAGCCTGCCCTGACAAAAGGTCTGGTTCACTCCTTCCTTGTGCACTCATGCTGCAAGAGTCCAGTACAAGTCCATCCATTTTTAAAATGTTTTTATTGGGTAGAGAGTTATGGAGGTGGGGGGGCAGGAGGAAGATGGGGAATGTAGCCATGCACGGCAATGAATGGATTAACATTTTGTTCAATGCTGTTTCTCTGTCACAACTGCTTCTTGCCTCTCAAATGTGATTTCTAATGAGGGAGGGTGGGGGGGAGGAAGAGGTTTAGGAGGGTGATAGAACAATAGGGGAGTGGAGGGGATTAGGGAGAGGGTTGTGGGGCATATCCCTATCTATCTATTTCATATCCCTATCTATCTATCTATCTATCTATCTATCTATCTATCTATCTATCTCATGTCCCTATCTATCTCATATCTTTCTCATATCCCTATCTATATCATATCCCTATCTATCTCATATCTTTCTCATATACCTATCTATGTCATATCTTTCTCATGTCCCTATCTATCTCCTATCTTTCTCATATCCCTATCTATCTCATATCTTTCTCATATCCCTATCTATCTCATATCTTTCTCATGTCCCTATCTATCTCCTATCTTTCTCATATCCCTATCTATCTCATATCTTTCTCATATCCCTATCTATCTCATATCTTTCTCATATCCCTATCTATCTAATATCCCTATCTATCTCATATCTTTCTCATTTCCCTATCTATCTATCTGTCTATCTATCTATCTATCTATCTATCTATCTATCTATCTATCTATCTCATATTTTTCTCATATTCCTATCTATCTCATATCTTTCTCATTTCCCAAACTATCTCATATCTTTCTCATATCCCTATCTATCTTTATAAAAATGGCTATAGACATTAAACACTGGTATTTGGGTATGGAGATGAGGGAGTGGAAGCAATTGGGGAAGGGAAAGATTTATTGGGTGGAAGAGGGGATAGGATTATGTGGGTGGGGTGAAGGAGGGGAGGAGGATAAGGGGAGGCAGGACATTTTAGCTGTTTTCTGATGTTCCATAGGCCCAGCAGCAAAACAGTTGTCTGAAGGCCCTAAATAAAGAAGAAAACAAGTGTGAGTCACTGGGGAATACTGGAAGATGGAGGGTCAGGGGTGAGGTCTAATGGGGCAGAAACCAAACATTCAGGGTCAGAGAAGTGGTGATATATATATATATATATAAATAAATATATAAACACACACATATATATATATATATATATATATATATATATATATATAATATGTATATAAGGTTTCAACTCCAGGTAACTCCATTGTCCTTCTTTACATGGACTAAGACATGTAAATGAATGAATTTATCTTGAATTCACCTGCTAAATCTTTTCCATATGCCAGATGTTTTGCTGATTTTGCTGTTGGAGAAAAATATACATAATGAGAAACCAAATGTCCAAGAGCAAAACTAAGCCATTATATTCGGTAGCATCCATGATTGACCATGAACTACTGATGTCATGTGTTGTAATGATTGAATGATAGTTTATTCTATAGTATTTCCCCATCATGTCCGCCCTTTATCTCTGAAGGGTGATTTCTGATGAGGGAGTGTGGGGGGATGTCCAGGAGGATGAGCCTAGATATTGGGGTAGCAGTCACTGCTGTGTGGTCCTACAATGAGATCCATCATGCATCCCACCTCATCCTCCTCATCATCACCTTCCAATTCTTCATTCTCCTCTATGTTTATCTCATCCGTATCTTTCTCCATCCTATTACAGACTGTTATCAATCATCAATTACCCATCTGTAATGTAGTGTAATATGTGGTGTCTAAAGCTCCATTTTTACATGGGCTGACAGTCTGTGAAGCGACTGCACAAGCGCTGGCATCACTGCTAAGGTCACTAGTGCTCATGCAGTGCTTTCACACTAAAAGACTTGCCGTCCACTCATAGGCTTCTTGTTTGCTTCTTGTTCGGCACTTCTTACACATAACATATATATTACAATTATAAATATCTTTAATGCAGTGTAATATATGATGTACCTAAACAATAAGCACACTGTAGGTGATTCGGTACTTACGCATAGATGTTAGCGGCCTCGATGGACTCACTGCCAAGTCCGGTCACAGTGATTAGTCCGGTGGAGTCCTCATCTTCCTCTCTGTGGAGCAACATATCGCATATATAGAAATTTAGTTCTGGCAGCTAATGTGACTGGAGAATAATATATATTATATGGAAGTATAAAAATGAAAACCCATAGGTGGTCGAGTTAGCCCTTTAAGAACCCTATCTTTTTTAGGCTTTAAGGATGCAACAATGTTTTATATTTTTCAATCTCCACATTCTAATAACTATAATTTTGTGATCTTGCTATCAGCGGCACCATATGAGGGCAGAGCTTGGTGGAATAATATAATTATTTTTCTGTGCACCATTTTGGGGTAATTTTTTTAGAAAGAGAAATAACAGAAGAAACAGCAATTGCAAAAACGGTAGAGAAATGGGATGATTATACTGGAAGATAATTACTCGTAATAGGTGTAGTCGCTCCAGTCTGCATTCTGATGCCACCTGTGGAATAAGGAAAAGAAGAAAGAATTGTAGATATGACAATTACAGGTTATAAAATGGTCAGAAACATGATATTTCTATACAAAAATCTAGAACAGACAAAACAAGCAATTTCCTGCAATAACCAATCAGATTGCAGCTGAGAATTTCTGCTGATTATATGAAGGGTTACTTTGCATTATTTGGCCTGTCATGGACGGACACAGATATCGGATTCTCTTCAACTCTAATAGAGTAATGCGGATGAGTCACCTGATAATAGGGCCTGCTGGGGGGTCAGGACATTTGTATTAGCTTTCCTTCTACATTCCCACTATTACTATAGTGTTATATATCGCCCCTTGTCCCTGAGGTCTAGTCTCCTGATGAGTGTGGGTGTCATGTCTGTGAGGGCTAGCCCCAGATATTGGGGTAACAGTCACTATCATGGAGGTCCTGCAGTCAGATACTTACATGCTCTGCACGAAGAATGCACGTTCTTCATGTTCATCCATAAACTGCGGGAATTCCTCCCTGATTCTAACAGAGAACAAAGCAGATGGTGACAATCTACGACATTGTCTCTCTGGTTGGATTCAACCTTGTAACATTTGTTTTCATGATATCCTTCCAACTATCTAAATATCATCAGGGGTCATATAAAAGGATACTTACATCTCAACTGGGTATAGATGCCCATATACTGCCATCGTACAATGCTCGGTATTTCTCTAAATGACTCTCTACACTATTAAAGAGTAAATAGGTTAGTGAGACTCTAGGTGTCTGGGACAGTCATTATTATATATAGGACCGGACATTATACATAATACTATTATATACTCATTTATTATGGGCTCTTATCATTGTCACAGATGGTAGCGTATATCGGCCAATCAGGAAAACGGCAGCTGATATACGCTCATGGGAAAGAAGTCTTATAGAGCGAGGTTTAGCAGAAAATCCGCATCGCAATCCACAATCTGGCCTATTTATTGCACTTCAGCCCCTTGAATTCCGTCCATTTGAAGGGGTGAAATCTGCTGCAGATCTCCGGTAAAATCTGCACCAAAGAATGGATTTTGATGTAGATTATGATGTGGATTTTCTGGCGTGGAAAATTGGCACAAAATCTGCCGCGCTCGAATGCAACCTAAGGGCTCAGTCACACACACACATTTTACCGCAAGGTAAAAGTGGGGCTTCTCAGATCTGCCTTTGAACACAGCGTTGTATTGGCGAGATTTTCAAGTGCTGTCTGTCCTATCTTTCAACGTTTTCATATATTTGTTTTTTTTAATGAAATCACTTTTAATTCAAAAGATTTTCATTTTCCAGAGCAATTACAAACATATTCTTGTATTTTCGTATTCATATAATAATATATATTCAATTTTGCTCTTTCAGTTGAAATAAAGTAACGACATCAACAAGACTTTATGGAAGTCCACAACTGCTGATTTATAGTAATTCCTGTTGGTTACAAGATTAATTTTAGATACGATCCCATTATACGCGCAGGAAATTGTCCTAATTAAAGAGAAGGAAACAAAAAGGGATCTTCGTGAGAACTGTGAGGTTCATCACAGATCAACCTTGATATAAGAATGAGAGTCAAGTGTCATGAAAGCATTTAGTTTATTTTGTTGGTAGTCTTAGTTATCACGTGAGGTGTATGATAAGTGTCTTTTCCAGGGTATCCATATTTTGAGAAATGCAGTGTGTGACAAACTAGAGCAGCTAAGTAACTCTTCAAATATGTAGATTTGGTTTAACTTATTTTTTCACATCTTTTACCCCTTCCCTCCATATGACGTAAGAGTACATCATGGCAGCGGGGTACTTCCCGAAACTGGACACGTGGATACGTCATGTGGATAGTGCGAGATCATAAGAGATCTCACGCTATCCAGCAGCGGGAGTCGGCTGTCACTGATAGGCGGCCTCCCGCTGTTAAACCCTTCCCTGCCGCGATCTATGTGGATCACGGCACATGAAGGGTTCGCAGAGGGATCGCGCTCCCTCTGTGATGTTATAGGGCTCTCGTGATATAATTGCAGATGTAAATGGCTGTTGGCCCGTGTAGAAGGGCCAAAAGATGTTAATGACCTATCCTCAGGACAGGCCATCATCATCAGATCAGTGGGGTCTGTGCTCTGGATCCCCACCAATCAGCTGTTTGAAGTGACTGCAGCGCTTGATTAAGCACCAGGACACTTCAGTACATTTCAGACACAGCGCCATACATTGTATAGTGCAGTAATGGTGAACCTTTTAGAGAACGAGAGCCATAACTGCAACCCAAAACCCATTTATTTATTGCAAAGTGTCAACATACCAGGAGGCAGGGCTTATCAGGACATATGATATTTTCCCCTCGTCATTCTAAAAAGGAAAAGGGCAGCTTCACAGTAAGACAGTGTGCAGATTTTGACTGCTTTTTGGATGCGGAAATGCTGCAGAATTTCCTCAGCAGAAATTTCTGTTGCAAATTCTGCAGCATGTCCGCATCCAAAAAGCAGTCAAAATCTGCACCGTCTTTTTTGAAATAGCCCTGCCCATTTCCGTCACATGTAAACATACCCCAGCTATAATAGTGGCATCCCCCAGAGCGGCCCCAGCAGTAATAGTGGCATTCCCCAGAGCGGCCCCCCACGGTAATAGTGACATCCCCCCTCCCGCCCCTCCCGCCCGCTAATAGTGACATCCCCCAGAGCGGTCCCTAGTATAGTAGTGACATCCCCTAGAGCAGTCCCTAGTATAATAGTGACATCCCCCAAAGTGGCCCCAGTGGTAATAGTGACATCCCACTGCGGCCCCCGTGGTAATAGTGACCCCCCCCCCCCCCCCACAGCAATCCCTAGTATAATAGTGAACCCCCCCACAGCGGCCCCCAGTATAATAATGAGACCCCACAGCGGGCGCCAGTTTAATAGTGACATTCTTAAGCAGCCTCCAGTATAATAGTGACATCCCACAGCGGCCCCCAGTAGTAATTGTGCCCTCCACAGCGGCCCCCAGTATAACAGTGACATTCCACCAGTAGTAATTGTGCCCCCCACAGTGGCCCCCAGCAATGACAGTGCCCCCGAGACCCATATACTTCCCCCCTCCTCCTCGTGGAAGCTCCGTTGTTCCTCTGCCCGGCCCACCACTAGCAGCGCTGATCACAGGTGCACACTGCGACGTCAGTGTGTTGCCTCTTCCCCCTGCTCTTGCTGAACCTAAGAGGATATGTCAGGGGAGGGGGAGGCAGATTCCGTCTGCACATTGACGTCACAGCGCCGCTTGCAGCGCAGCGAGTGAATAACGGCAGGGAGAAACACAGCAGAGATCCTTCTGTGGGCATTAGCCCTTAACCGAGCACATAGTGACAGTGTTCACAGCTGCACCCAGTCTACAGCATGAATAGAACAGGCTGATACTTTGTATCTCTTTGATTTGTGTTTAGAAACACTTCACAGGATTACATATAACAAGTAACCAACTTCACCCCTGTGTGCAAAAGTCCATCCTACTCCGAAGACCTGGAGGTTGGAGCTGGAGACAGACAAGTGGAATGTAGGCACACGTTTCCCATTGTGTTTCCTATTGTTTTCACAACGCACGCTGCACAATGTATTTTCCTGCCCCATTGAAAACAATGGGCGATGCGTTCTGGGGAATGCGAAAATATAGGACATGCCAGAATATTTTTCCTGCACTGCATCGCTCATGTTTATGACTCCATCTCTCCACCACCAGAGGAAGGTGGTGGTGGTGGTGGTGGTGGGGGGGGGGGGGGGGGGGGTTGTTTTTATTTTTTTGGATACTTTCTGTTTTGTATGTTTAGTTAGTTTTTATTGAAATTGTGTGATTATAAAATAAACAATATCACAAAGGTCTCGCAGGACCATATAAATGTATGAAAACGGTGACCTTACCATTTTCTTGTGTCATTTCAAAACATATTTTATAACATCCTACAAGGAGGTATTATCTTAGTTCCGGATGTTAACATAACTATATTAAACTTTAAGTAAGTTTAGTATTGTTAACTTAGAAGTAGAATTTATCAGAAAGCAGATGGAGAAAACAAGAGTGAGGAGAGAGTGGGGGAGGGATGGGGATAAAAAGTAATTAAAAAACACAAAATTATTTTTTATAAAGAAAATAACAGACACATATTAGAGGATGGAATTGGGAGGAACCCTGAGGTATCCCCACAAGGCCTGAAAATCAGTGGTGTTCTGAAACTCTAACCAATGGCACCATATTGCAATTAATTTCTCCAGGAAGTCTGAATCCTCAGACATTAACCCTTCCATTGTCATGATCTCATTTAATTCCTGGATCCATTCAAGGGTAATGGGTGTTTATGGGCTTTACAGGCCACGGGCATCTTGTGGGACAGTAGAAAAGCTTTGCTCCACTCTTTTGGTGTTATGGTTGTAACAAGCTAATTTTCCCATGCACTCATAGTACTTTCGATTATAGTTTTTATTTTTTTTTTTGGTAGTCAAAATGAACAAAAACTGAGTATGGCTTTGTTTTTATAGTGATTTTTTTTCTGTACAGTGTTCACTGTGTCAAATAAAAGCTGCATTTGTTTTACTGCTTGAACAGAGAAACAGAGCCCAAACACAGATGTGAATGGGGCCTTCTATGAACCACTAAATTTAGTTTATCGGGCTCATAGGACATGCTCCCTGCTTTAAAGGGTTCTCCAAGATAGAACATTGATGGCTCGTCCTTATATCGTATATACAATGAGATCAATACTTGAAAATATTTATTTAATCACAGCCTGAAGGTATTAAACACAGAAGATGTGATAGAAAATATTCTAAGGCACAAGATACTAAAATGACCGAGGAGATTAGTCAAGGCCACAATCAGCCGCATCTACACTGTTCTGAGAATACAGCTTGTAAAAGGCGAGGAGAACATCCGGCTCTGTATACGTCTCTTTGACAGCGGGGTCCTGCAGCATGAGCTTGTACCAGGCATTGATACGTGGCGTTTTCTCCAAAAACCTAGATAAAAAGGTAGAAAAATTATTTTCATATTTTGCCAGAAGTTTCAAATACAGACCTATGGGGGGGGGTTTCTGGGACTTAGGTCATCAAATGTTGATTAGCAGGGGTCTGATACTCAGGACCTCCACAAATCCACTGTTATCAGGCCTCAGGATAGGCCATCAGTAGTCAAGTCCTGGAAAACCCCTTTTAGCATTTACAAGTCTTAAGTTGTCACATTCTAAATTGTAGTACAACTGGGTGAGATATCCAATATGGCTTCCATCTTATGTCCTACAGGTTGTCAACCAGCTTTACCCAGAACAAACCCACTTAGTTATAACTATACATACCATATTTAATTATTTGGAGGGGCTGTCTCACGTTATATATCCATCCTGCGTAGTGAATAGAGATGAGCGAGCACGCTCGGTTAAGGCAGATACTTGAGCGAGCATCGCTCTTCTCGAGTAACTGAATACTCGTTCAAACGTATCCAGTTACTCAAGAAGAGCGATGCTCGTTCAAGTATCTGCCTTAGCCGAGCGTGCTCGCTCATCTCTAGTAGTGAACACTTCCAGCATTCTAGCCATTGCGGGGTTTTTAACAGAAGTGCTTCTGTACATAGAGACAGGAGGGTTGTCTGAGGATTTAAGGAAAGAAAAAAAAGGCCGCCAGCAGTTCCGGGTCTCCCCTGTAATGCACTGTTGACTGACTGCAGCAGCCAGTGTAGCAGCCTGTAGCATTAGTGTCTGCAGCAGCCAATGAGAGAGCTCAGCGATTGAGCACCGAGATCTGATTTGAAATATTTAGATTGGATTTTTTCCCAAAAAACAGTTCCCCCACGGTAGAAATAAACAAACAAGTTAATACTCACCTCTTCCAGATCCCCACAATCTCCTGGCGAAAGTTCCAGATCTTCCTTGTGAAATACTGTTTACTGGCTGCTGCAGCAGCCTGTGTATGGGATGTTACAGGCTGCTGCAGCCAATCACAGCGCTGGGCTTTGTGATTTAATATGTTTTATGTAAAAAAAATTGCCTAACATACAGTGGTTGACCCGTGGTGTATCTACCGAGGGTCAAAGCAGGTGCAGTTGCAACTGAAACCCCAAGTCGGAGGGGCCCAAAGACCCCATTCGCTACTGCTGCTGGCTGGACCTGAGTTGGAGCAGAGGTGAACACAGTTTGTGGGGGCACAATGACTCTGGGCTATTAAGGTTATTAGGCCTATAAATTTGAAGATACTAAATCACTAAACTTAGTTTTTCCCATGAGTTCTGTGTATGCCTTGACTATGAAGGAGTCATTGGCTAGGGCTCCCATATGGAGAGCAACTGTGGCTAGCGCCTCATTACAGGATCATCACCAGCTGGCGACAATACAGGAGGCATTGGCACCATAGTATAAGAGGCCAGTTTTCAGTTTATTAATGCATTTCCAAATGGAACAACAGGGAATGAACAGACGTGTCATGTTAAGCCGTTTGCTTTTTACCTTGGACAGTATTATTCTAGTAGACTAGCAACTCTAACTGGAAGTAACTGCACTGTAATCACTATCACTGTGTAGTACTTGTATCTGACCATAATTTGGTCACTGCGTTATTTAGAAGTGCAGTACCATACATGGAGCTATGCTGCTGTATTTTAGCCCGCTGTGTTATAAAAGTTGTCTTATAGAAAAAACTATAGATATGCTGTTTGATGCCATTTTATTTATTTGGAGGGTGATGGGGGTTATACCAGCGGAAGGTCCTGGGTAGAGCACAGACAGCAGCCATGAAGCTGAACTTTTGCATCAAGGCCCATGAACCCTGTGTATTACCATTGTGCCTTGAGCCCGGCAGAAGAAATCTCATCAGTCTTTACTGACTATGTGCACCTCCACTGTTGAGGTTCCACAGGAGAATTCTGTAGAACTATGGTGGGTCGGACCAATTGTGATTGATAGAGAACCACTCACTAGATCATAAAGTAATGCTACAAAAGTTGAACTACAAGTAGAAAATTATTATGAGATGTATATACAATTAGTCTTACTCACTCCAGAACATCAAAAACATTGACCCGCTCAAACCAGGGCCACATCATGTAATCTACCATGGACACGGATTGTCCACCAAAGTAAGGGGTGTTCTTCTTGGTCAAGTCCTGTAGATAAAAAGATGAATTACAAACTTCTTCCAATAGCGGGAAGTTACATGAGAAGGGGCTTATAACTGCTGGACCTTCTTGTCCTAGACTGGAGAAGGAAGGGGAATATGATGTGAACCAGCAGATGGGGACCGGTCTCACACAGTGTCCACTGGTCTCTGATACAATCTATGCCTCCACAATACAGCATGTTTCAAAAATCTGTCTGCAAGTGAAAATATGGAGCAGAGTAGAAACCATAAAGTTCCATGAGTCGTTGCATTCCTGATCCATTTGTGTGCAGAAGTCCAAAAAAAGTAATTTCACTGTATAAAATGCATACAAATGTAAGAGTGAATGGTAAAGTCTGGCCCATGGTAGGCCATGGGTACCATGGGCAGATGGACAACAGAGGGCCCCTGTGCACATAAATACTGTCTCTTGCTCTATAAGGGTGCATTTACACGACCATATATCGGCTGGGTTTTCACGCCCAGCCGATATACGGCGTCTCTCTCTGCAGGGGGAGGAGGATGGAAGAGCCGGGAGCAGTGCTCTGAGCTCCCGCCTCCTCCCCCCCCCCGCACTATTTTCAATTAGGAGAGGCGGGACAGGGGCAGAGCTAATTCCAGAATCTTAGCCCCACCCCCGTTCCGCCTCCTCTCATTGCAAATAGTGCAGAGGGGTGGAGAGGAGGCGGGAGCTCAGTGCACTGCTCCCGGCTCTTCCATCCTCCTCCCCCTACAGAGAGAGACGCCGTATATCGGCCGGGCGTGAAAACCCAGCCGATATACGGTCGTCTGAATGCATCCTAAGAGTGAGAACAGATGGGTTGGATTTATCACAGGAATTTCTTTGCAGCAAGTCCAACAAAACCCACAGAGGTAAGCCTCCACCAAGATTTGATTTGCCCCTTCAGATAATGCAAGAGGCACCAGACAAAGATGGTTTTTGAAAACTGCAATTTGGAATTTTGACTTTTCCATTGAAGTCAGTGATGAAAAGATGCATCAGATATTGACATGCTGTGGATTTAACCCCTTAGTGACGGAGCTTTTTTGCTTTTTTCCATTTTCGTTTTTTCCTCCTCCCTTTTAAAAAATTGTAGCTCCTTTATTTATCCATCGACGTGGCTGTATGAGGGCTTGTTTTTTGCGGGAGGAGTTGTATTTTTCAGTGGCACTATTTATTGTACCATATAATTTACTGAAAACTTAAAAAAAAATTCTAAGTGGAGAGAAATGGAAAAAAAACGACATTCCACCATCTTTCGGTGCGTCCTGTTTCTACGGCGCACAAACTGCAACAAAAACGAACCAATAACTTAATTCTACGGGTCAGTACGATTACTGCGATTTCAAACTTTTTGCTATAGTACTTGCATTTTTTTTTAAGATATTTAATTTTTTTACATTATTTTCTGTGTCCATTTTCTGCACACAATAACTTTTTAATTTTTTGGCGACATAGTTGTGTGAGGGCTCATTTTGTGCGGTATGTTCTGACTAGAGATGAGCGAGCATACTCGCTAAGGGCAATTACTCGATCGAGCATTGCCCTTAGCGAGTACCTGCCCGCTCGGAAGAAAAGATTCGGCTGCCGGGCGCGGGCAGGGAGAGTGGGGAGATTCCCCTCTCTCCCCCCCGCTCATGGCTGCAACTCACCTGTCACCTGCACCGGCAGCCGAACCTTTGCTCCTGAGCGGGGAGATACTCGCTAAGGACAATGCTCGCTCGAGCAATTGTCCTTAGCAAGTATGCTCGCTCATCTCTAGTCCTGACGTTTCCGTTCTGTTTTCGCATACAGTTGACTTTTTGATCGCCTTTTATTACATCTTTTCTCAGAGATAGGGTGCTTTTTCACAGGCAGTGATACCCCCGGCTGCCATGACACCTGCACAGCTCCCCCAATCTCACTGCGGGGGGAAGCCGTACGGGACTCCCGAACATCACTCGGGGGATTTAAAGGTTTAATAGCCGCAATCGGCCAAACGGCGGATTGCGGCTATTGCCTGCGGGTGTCAGCTGTAATAACAGCTGATGCCCGCGCTGTATAGAGGGAGATAGCGGCGCTAACTCCCTCCATACACGTCCTGCAACAACAGAACGTAGAAAGTCTATACGGCCGTCACTAAGGGGTTAAAGAGGTATTCTGGTGGTGGCCCAATTTTTTTCAGTTTTCAACCATCCCCTGGATGTGTGAAAACTGATAGGAACAGTCAGGGTTTGACCGCTGGGACCTCCACCAATCACAAGAATGGGAGACCCATGTCCCCCAATATTTCAAAATTCACCATTTATTCTCTCATTTCTGTAGTGTAGTGGGGAAAGGGCTGCTGGTCGCACATATGTAGTAATGGCTCCATTCTTCTCAATGGCACTGACATATAGCTGAGCGTTATGCTCGGCTATTTTCATCTGCCCCATTGAAATAAATAGAGCCGTGGCCGCACATGCAATGTCTCAAAAATGGCCACATATGGTATGAGATGAAGGAAAAGAAACAAGCAGAGTAACCTTAAAGCAGCCCTAACAGTGTGCCAGAGGATCAACAGATTGGCAGGGTTCCAGAGCAGTGGATTCCTGCCGATCAACGGTGATCTATCCCGAGGATAAGTCATCAATAGTGATAGCATGTTCGCATGGCGGAATTTCATTTAAAAAAAAAAAGCATAAATATCTGCAGCTTTTTGGCGCCAAATTGCCATAGCATTGAGCAAAATCCATGCCTTGTATTCCTATGCAGAAAATAGTGTTTCTGCATCAAGAAGTGACATGTCCTTTCTTGATACGGAAACACGATTTTGTGCACTGGAATTCCGCAAGTGGATTTTGCCCATTTTTTAGGGCAAATTCCACTTGCAGAGCGAAGCAAAAAGCCACGGATTTTGAGGCGAATTCTGCTGTGTGAACATACCCTCAACATCCCTTAACACCCCTTTAAGCCTCTATACAGCGCTGCAGAATGTATTGGGGTTATATAAGCAGGAAACTGGTTACCAGGGATTTTTTGTTTATTTGTGTATTTTACCTACGATAAAATTGTAGAATTTGCCGCAGTGTAAAGTGCAGTTTAGCGATTCACCAGGAACTTTCTAGACCGCGGCTTACATGTCAAATACAGTTCTTACCTCTTCAAGTTTTTTCAATTTCTCAAAAAACTGTTCCTTTACTTCAGTTGTATTCTGATTGTCCTTTTTGGCAAAAAAAATCTTGTATAGTGTGGAGATAACCTGAAGTCAGAAATACAGAACTGCGTTACTTGTCTTGTCCAGCATTTCTGTACAATTTAACAGAAAAATGAAATGTTCCTCCAGGATAATAAAATGTGATTGTTCTCAGCAAGAGAAACCAAGTAATCTTGTAGATTGGATATCTTTTAATGGCTAACAAAAATACATGATGTTACAGGAAGCTTTCCAACTCTTCTTGAGGCATTAAGCCTAAATAGGCTTCAAAGCTCACTATAACATCATGTATTTTTGTTAGCCATTAAAAGGTCTCATCTACAAGATTACTTAGTTTCTCTTACTGAGAACATTCATATTTTGCTCCACTGGCTAACACCGTACCAAACCTTTTTGCTTTTAGCCAGGATAATAAGATATGTAATTCTTTGCATATAGAAGGAGGAGGGTTCTTGATTAAAAAAAAAAGTGGACGAATAAGGTCCTTCCTTATGCCAGTTTTGTATGGCTATCACAGCCATAATATGCAGGCACCACATGTTAAGTCTGGGGAGCATTAGAATCGGTGGAGAAGAGAGGACTACTGTAAGTGTTACTGATCTATCTTAGCATATTATAATAGCTGAAACCCGGGAAGTAGACAGCCACAGAAGGTATAACGGAAATGGGAACCTCCCTTTAACTATAGGCGGCCTATCCTCAAGATAGATTATCAATAATTGATCAGCAGGGGTCAGCCACTCAGAGCCCCCAACAATGAACTGTTCTCCGAGCAGCTGTCAGTGAGTCTACACAGAGCTCCACACATTGTAGTGGCCTGGGCTGTAAATGCAGAATTCAGTGGGAACAGTGCCTGCATTACCAACCAATGTGTACAAAGCCACCTGCTCCATACACACACCAACACTTGGGAACAGCTGATCATTGGGGATCCTGAGTAACAGACTCCCACTGTTCAATTATTGATGACCTGTCTTGAAAGCAGGTCCTCAGTAGTTAGGAGATGGGCAACCCCTTTAATTTAACAAATCCCAGCTAGACCCATGCAGTTAGTACAGCACAAATAAGGCTGAGCTTAAACACCTCACACAAACTTTGCACAGGTGTGCCTTCTTTTCGCAGAAAGCAGCCATGTTGTTCCAGCCTTGTACAACCCCTTTAGGGTACGTTCCCACAAGGTGGAAATGCTGTGGAATTTTGTAGCATTACCGCATCCAAAAATAAAATAAAATTTAATAAAAAAGTCAAAAACCACAACAAAAATACGGATTTTGACTCTGTTTTGGATGTGCAAATGCTGCAGAATTTGCCGCTGCGGAAAATTCACAGCATTTCTGTCCCATGTAAAAGTACCGTTAATGTTCTCCAACAAAACTAGCCAAATCTGTTACCGTAGAGAAATGTTCCAGAAGCATCTTCTCTTCCGCTTTTTCATAGGGATCTGCCGGGGTCAGCTTATTCCCAGGATAGGCTTCATCCAGGTAATCACAGATGATTGGAGAGTCATGGATTATTTTACCATCAGGGGTTTCTAGAGAAGGCACCAATCCCAGAGGACTCTTCTCGAAAAACCAGTCTGGCTTGCTCTTTAGATTAATGTTAACGACTTCATGTCTGGGCAGAGAAAGAACCAATAAAAACCAGTTAGTAAAAAATATATATATATAAATATGAATGTATTCACTTCAAAAGATGAGAGGCAGCTACACTGAAGTCACACTATAAGAATGAAGGGGCACAACTTAAATCCCCCTGGCCCTAGTGCGGTCTGTAAATGCACCCCCGTTACAACTACTACAAGTCATTAAGACTACTGGTTACCACAATGGGACCTTTTGCACCCACTCAGGCACAATGGCCTGGGATTTACTACATCCCCTATTGTTACACCCCTATAAGAACACAAGACATCTCTACCTACATTTCCTAAACATTCATCATTTAGTAGAATCTCAAAGACAGATCAGGTTTTATTTCTATAAAGTTCATGCAATTTTGAAGGACACATGTATCTCCATAGCTTCCGAAATGGTATAAAATTATCTACTTTATTCCTTTGGCAGCCAAGACAAGCAGTGGCCTTTGGGCATAGGGGCAGAATCTCATGCTGTAGAGTCGAATTAGACCTTCCGGTACCGGTCCTGGGGCTGGGCTGCCTGAAACAATATAATAGTCATTCAGTATAGAGGGAACAGTAAGATAGATCAGAGATATAGTGTGCAGTAGATGAAAATTGGTCTTGCTGTGGACAATATGAAAGAAAAAAAAATATGGGAAAAATGTATACATACAACTGAAAAACCAGTAGTTTTCCTCCAAAATAATAATTTCCCCACCACACGTGATTGTTCTCCAAGGACTAACTTACACATTGTCTTTTTTTGCAAGATGGCAGTAAGGTGTAAAGGCCCATTTACAAGCAACGATTATCGCTCAAAATCCATTGTTTTAGCGATAATCATTGTATGTAAATGCTCACATCTTTCACTTTTCAGCTGAACAATGATTTTTAGGTGAGCATAAAATCCATTGTTCAGCCGGAGAGAAGAAGATATCACAGACTGCACGCTGTGTTTGCTGTCCATGGTTAGAGGATTACTTGCTGATCAATGGGTTCTCACCACTGAGACCCCCACTGATCCTGAGCACTGGAGTCCCATATACCCCCCATCCTATCCCATTTACTGCACCCTCTGCAGTGAGGAGAATGAATGGTCGCACAAGCACACTGCTGTTCAATTCATTTTCAATGGGATTGCCTAAGTGCTCTGCCAGCACTATATTCAATGGGATGAGAAGAAAGGGACACAGCACCCTAGTTCTCAGGATCAGTGGGGATCTCAAGGGGCGAGACCCCCACAGATCAGCAGGTTATCCCCTATATTGTGGAGAGGATATAAGATGTAATTCTGCTACAAGCCCTTTAAAGGAAACACTAAAGATCACTTAGAGATGTTGTAGGGTTTGGGTTTCTATGGCACACAAGCAGTGGCTTGCAAGCTATGCAGCATGACATCAGCAAGTCACAGGAATCTTCCTTATGCTCATTTAAGCCTTTCCACAGCTTATAGGAAACACTGCTTATCACAAAACTGAACAGAAAACTCTTCAACCTAAAAATGCAGTAATAAATCTCAACACGTTCTCTTGTCTATTATAGCAATAAACCAAGGTATGTTCCTGGTTGTCATTGACATGAGAAAAGAAGTTTAATTACTCAAAACATAGCAGAGCTGACTCATTTAACTCTGAGGTGTCTTCATGTATAGGTTGTGAAGACTCACTGGTGTAGACTCTGTCAGCTACAAGGTCTGGCTACAGTGTCTGGCTTGGCTTTCAATTCCCAGTCATTGTTACAAGGCTTGTATAAAGAGTCTAACATTGACTTGCAGGAATGCTGCCTTCAAATAGGTGGTGCTGCAGAGGTATTAGGTATTATTGTATCTTGACCCCACCGGAAGGTAGGGGTGTGACAGGGCTTAGATAGAGGGAAGGCCCTGTCACACCCCTACCTCCAGATTGGCTGTCAGTCAGTGTGCTGTGCCGTCCCCTTCAGTCTATTAACCAGGCCACGGTTCCGTCGATGTCGGGTACTGCGGCTTCGTTGGGGGCTGCTGCTGCGGCAGACTTCTGTGAGGCCTGCCATTACAGCGCAGGAGGAGCGGGGAGCCACAGCGGTGGGGAGCTAAGCCGCGGACATTGCAGCGCTGGACCAGAGAGTGCAGGCGGGGGCACCTGAGGCACCAGAACACAGCGCCGGAGTGGGGAGCAAAGACCGGAGGTGGTGAGACACCGCAACAGAGTGCTGGAGCGGGGTGTGGAGGCACCGCAACAGAGCGCTGGAGCGGAGGCGATGAGGCACTGCAACACAGGGCCGCAGCAGGGGGGAGCTGAGCCACGGCTGTAACTACAGCGCTGGAGCATGGAGCGCAGGTGGGAAGAGGTGAGCAGCGCAAACCACAGCGGTGGACAGGGAAGCAGAGCTGGGAGAGATGAGCCAACGCAATAAGTGCAGCACGGGAACAGGGGAGTGCAATGCCACCCCTGTGACCTACCCCTGCTGTCAGTGTTCCCTGCTTTCGGCACCTTGGCTCTGACTGTCTTCCCTGCCGCTGAACTAGCCAATCGGAAGCTAGGGGCTTGACAGTGGGCGTAAACCCCAGCAAAGCCAGGTCAGTTCCTAGCTTCTGGTGGCCTCAAGATACAATAATACTGAGGTATTGTTCCATCTCCCTTATTTGCAGCTACAAATCTGGCATGAAAAACTATTAAAAAGGGTAAACTGCAGCACAGAAAGTTGTGTTAGGCTCAGTTCCCATCTACTTTAGGGCTTCAGCAGAGAAACAAAATTAAAAACGAAAAAATGTATGTTTCCACCCCCCCCTCCCCCATTGAAAGCAGGCTGTGCTATTTGTTGCGTTTAAAAAAAACGGAAACCTAACGAACAGAAACTTACTCTTTGCTTCCCATTGTTTTAAATCCCCAGCAAAATCAATGGGGGAAAAGACTGATCTCCTCCTCCACCATCATTTTAATTTCATTTCTGCTTCCAAAATAGAGCAGAGAAACAGAATCACGGCTGAAGCCCTGACAAATGTGAACTGAACTTAACATGTCAAGTTAAACTTTGCTACATCTGTATGCGAGCGTTGCATGCAGACACATTCAACATTATAGAAAGTATCCACTTCTATGTAACAAAATGCAGATAATAGTATCAATTTACATGAAAATTATGCCACCCGCCCCCAAATTCGACTTTGTATTGCAGCCATGTGAAATATATGAACGTGTATTTACTATCCCATTCACCTAGTGGAAGATGAAAGCTCAGATGCCCAACACATTCCTTTACAATCTGACACTTACCCTTGACCAAACTCCTCTGTGATCGGCTCATTGCTGCAGACAGCCTGTCACTGGAGATCCCTGTACACATATATCACATATTGTATATGAAGTACAAAAGCAACCAGCCTAGTTCTGCATATATTGTATACGTGGCCTGATATACCAGAGTGTAGCCTGTATACGAGAAAGCAGCCCTCCCTGCGCAGTACATGTATACCACACCCTTCCCTACTAGTGATCAACGCCTTTTACTCCCCACTTCTACACGAGCCAACCTAAACAACCAATCACCGTGCATCAGCCAACTCAAATAACCAATCACCGGGAATGAGTAAATCCAAACAACCAATCAGGTTGCGAATGGTGTGGATTTGGGGAGTAATATAGATATATGCAACCATTTATGCGCCACATTCTGTAGATCGCCTTTTTGTTATCTATTGATTGTACAGCAAACGCTTTGATCCCATTGGCTTCATTTCTTTGAGACTCGGCCAACGTACCAATAACACAATGATCACACTGTTCGGTCACGGTAGACTGTTGTGTGCCTTCTGTCACCAGTAATATTAGCCTATGGAAAGTGTATGAAGTCACATCTACAGGCACAATATCCAACAATGTTGCACTGTGTTCAGTGTGATGGATATGTAGCATTTCTTATGGTGGCATTCTCTGCCAGACGCCTAGCTTCCCCCATGTACAGATTTAGTAAAAGTTTTAATTTGACCCTTTGCTCAGTAGGTGACTGGAAAACGTAGCTAAATTTGATGAAACTGAGTATTTAAAGGGAACCCGTCACCTCCCGCATAAGATATGGTGCTGTTAGGCGATATGGACCCAGATCTAAGACTCACAATACCGCGCTGTCACCGACTGAAGTCCACACTGCACGAAAATCTGACTTTCCGACTGCTGTGCACACGCTGTCCCATAGACTTCTCTGCCAGGCACTGGGCACATTCTGCCCGTGTGTTACAAGGCTGCAGGCAGTCCGAGGAAAGAAGTTTGCACAAGCAGCACCCAAGTGCAAGCTGTTCAACAGTTAGTGCATCAGATGCCTAGGCCCACAGTTACGAATAATGTAGGTTATGCCAGCGGAAAAGTGATTTGGGTTAAATTACTAAAACCCATGAATCTTAAGTTAGGTGCATATCTGACTAAGAATCTGATTATAGCCGACTAGTGTCTTAAAGAATGTATTATGTGATTTTCTTCAGACCTGGGGTTTGTAAACAAACTCTTTATGTTTGACTCGTGGACCAGAAATCGTACACATTCTAGTCAATGGTGTGAAAACCACCAAATTGTTACCGCATTTTTTTTTATAAAACGCACTTTTCTTCCCTCCAAAGCGGAGGGAAAAAAGTCGCTGTGTCAGAGCGAATGTGCCCAAATTCATCTAAATCTACATTTTTTTCACACGACTGCACGTTAAACTCGCAATCGCACTAACAAATGTGCAATTAGTTGACCATTTTTCTCTCCTGCCCCCTGCCGCCCATACGCACCGCTGATTGGTGGTGAGCACCGGTGGGAACTGCTGATGCTCCCTGCCTCCACCAAAAGCCTTCTTCTCTCTGCTGAACGGCTGCTGTGACAGTTTATCAGACTCTGCTGGTCCGTCGCCCAGCACTAACCCTGTGCGAGTTCAAAATATTTTTTCCCGTTCTAATGGGAGTGGGTCTTTAGTCCAGCAAGTCAAACCTAAGATAGAATTACTGATATTGGAGAGTGTTGGGTCCTAGCTGTTTTACCAGGTTAGTCCACTAGATGGAGACACTAGCACAGGTCTCCGTTTCAGTGTTGCTGTACTAGAAGTAACTTGGATAGTTGGAATGAATGTTTGAACTAGGGATAAAGGATCAAGCACAACTTCTGCAGCAGTCATTTGGCTTCCTGAAGCTACACATGAATACAGCAGTGATGGGGAACCACCTTGGTGCAACAATCTCTATACCAAGGGGCAAAGTCAGCAAACCTGTCGGAGGGCAAAGAGATGTAGTCGTACAGGTACAAAGATGAAGCCATATGTTTTTGTGAAACCAGCCATAGGCCAATCCCACACTTCTGTTTGCCAATAATTCTGTTTTTATTAAAGGGAGTTCTCACCAGGTTCTTCTGACCACCTAATAGCAAATGTGATGGAGCCAGCCAGGACTGGCCTTTCTCAAGGACACTGTAGAAGCTATATGGCCTGATTGTGATATGTACCGGATGCTTTTGCCAAGGAGCACTTGCACCATGTCATTTTCATCAGCCCCATTGAAATGACTGGAGCAACACCTTGCATGCGAGGCCAGTGCACCCTTTACGCCACTCAGAGCAGTAACTGGAAGTGGGGCAAACAAACCCCCCATTCTTAGCATTAGTGGGTGTTATGGGAATAAATCATTCCAGAAGATTTCACTGGTTTGCCCCAGATTAGTTATAATGAGAAGCTTCATGCATGAATATATGTATTTGGACTCAGGGGTATACCCCTTGATCCCCCATGCCCTTCTGGTTTATTGTAAAGTAGTACAATACAGTTATACTCAATATGACGCACCAAATACATGCATACCCCTCCCAACATCATAACACCTCATGATTGGCGTAGTAACACTGATGATTAACATATGTTTACGCCCCAGGTGTATGTTGCTATGTGAACACATAATTTCTAGGAAACGCAACTAGAATAAACTATCAATTAGAGATGAGCGAGCACCAAAATGCTCGGGTGCTCGTTACTCGGGACGAACTTTTTGCGATGCTCGAGGGTTCGTTTCGAGTAACGAACCCCATTGAAGTCAATGGGCGACCCGAGCATTTTTGTATTTCGCCGATGCTCGCTAAGGTTTCCATTTGTGAAAATCTGGGCAATTCAAGAAAGTGATGGGAACAACACAGCAACGGATAGGGCAGGCGAGGGGCTACATGTTGGGCTGCATCTCAAGTTCACAGGTCCCACTATTAAGCCACAATAGCGGCAAGAGTGCCCCCCCCCCCTCCCAAAAACTTTTACTTCTGAAAAGCCCTCATTAGCATGGCATACCTTAGCTAAGCACCACACTACCTCCAACAAAGCACAATCACTGCCTGCATGACACTCCACTGCCACTTCTCCTGGGTTACATGCTGCCCAACCCCCCCCCCCCTCCCCCCCCTCCCCCCCACAGCGCACACCAAAGTGTCCCTGCGCAGCCTTCAGCTGCCCTCATGCCACACCACCCTCATGTCTATTTAGAAGTGCGTCTGCCATGAGGAGGAACCGCAGGCACACACTGCAGGGGTTGGCACGGCTAGGCAGCGACCCTCTTTAAAAGGGGCGGGGCGATAGCCCACAATGCTGTACAGAAGCAATGAGAAATAGAATCCTGTGCCACCACCATCAGGAGCTGCACACGTGGGCATAGCAATGGGGAACCTATGTGCCACACACTATTCATTCTGTCAAGGTGTCTCTGCATGCCCCAGTCAGACCGGGCTTTTTAATTCATAGACACAGGCATGTCCAACTCCCTATTGTGAAGTCCCTGTCGACCGACAGCATGGGTGGCTCCCTGGAACCCACCGGCGATACACAAAAATATCCCATTGCATTGCCCAACACAGCTGAGGTAGTAATGTCGTGCTTAATGCAGGTGGGCTTCGGCCCACACTGCATGCCCCAGTCTGACTGGGGTTCTTTACAAGTGGAAACGGATGCATTTATAATTCCCTGTGGACCCACAGCATGGGTGGGTGCCAGGAAGCCACCGGCGGTACATAGAAATATCCCATTGCATTGCCCAACACAGCTGAGGTAGTAATGTCGTGCTTAATGCAGGTGGGCTTCGGCCCACACTGCATGCCCCAGTCAGACTGGGGTTCTTTACAAGTGGAAACAGATGCATTTATAATTCCCTGTGGACCCACAGCATGGGTGGGTGCCAGGAAGCCACCGGCGGTACATAGAAATATCCCATTGCATTGCCCAACACAGCTGAGGTAGTAATGTCATGCTTAATGCAGGTGGGCTCCGGCCAACACTGCATGCCCCAGTCAGACTGGTAATATGTACCTTAACAGTAACCGCGTTGGCAGTAATGTGGTGGTGACTGCGGACCTAGTAGCGCGGTTTTATTTTGTTGGTTTTCGGAATGTGGCCAGGATTAAGTGGGCCGTGGCGGGGGATGTTTTGGAGGCACTACGTGTCCTCTCCACGTGTCCGTGGTTATATGCACCTTAACAGTAACAGCGTTGGTGGGAAATGGCCTCGCCGCCATCATGTCTTTGGGAAGCCTCTGTTTCCACACCCCAGAGACATACCATTAGCAGCGGTATAGGCAGAGCCCAGAATTAGTAACATTTCAGCCGTAGCACTAGCGACAGGCCCCACTAACATATCACTAGCAGCATTATAGGGGGAGCACAGTCTTAGTTCTATTTCAGTAATAGTAGCAGCCTACACAGGCCCCAGTAACAATTCCGAAGCAGCAGTATAGTAGGAGCGCAGTCTTCGTTCCATTTCAGTAATAGTAGCAGCCTACACAGGCCCCAGGAACAATTCCGAAGCAGCAGTATAGGAGGAGCATAGTCTTAGTTCCATTTAAGTCATTGTAGCAGCCTACACAGGCCCCAGGAACAATTCCGAAGCAGCAGTATAGGAGGAGCATAGTCTTAGTTCCATTTAAGTCATTGTAGCAGCCTACACAGGCCCCAGGAACAATTCCGAAGCAGCAGTATAGGAGGAGCATAGTCTTAGTTCCATTTAAGTCATTGTAGCAGCCTACACAGGCCCCAGGAACAATTCCGAAGCAGCAGTATAGTGGGAGCGCAGTCTTAGTTCCATTTCAGTAGCTGCAGTATAGCCAAGGCCCAAGTTACATTTATGTAGCTAAAGTGTAGGCCAACCCCACACACACTTCTGTACCATGAGTGCAGGCGAAGAACATGCAAATTGCTATGATTACACTGTAGGTGAGGGACCCAAAACATTGGTGTACCAACAGTACTAATGTACCTCAGTAAAAATTGGCCATGCCCAACCAAGATGGCAGGTGAAACCCATTAATCGCTTTGGTTAATGTGGCTTAAGTGGTAACTAGGCCTGGAGGCAGCCCAGTTTAACAAAAAATTGGTTCAAGTTAAAGTTTCAACGCTTTTAAGAGCATTGAAACATATAAAAATTGTTTAGACAAATTAGATGAGTGAGCCTTGTGGCCCTAAGAAAAATTGCCCGTTCAGCGTGATTACGTGAGGTTTCAGGAGGAGGAGCAGGAGGAGGAGGAGGAATATTAGACACAGATTGATGAAGCAGAAATGTCCCCATTTTGGATGGTGAGAGAGAACGTAGCTTCCATCCGCGGGTGCAGCCTACGTATTGCTTACGTATCGCTGCTATCCGCTGGTGGAGAAGAGAAGTCTGGGGAAATCCAGGCTTTGTTCATCTTGATGAGTGTTAGCCTGTCGGCATTGTCGGTTGACCGGCGGGTACGCTTATCTGTGATGATTCCCCCAGCCGCACTAAACACCCTTTCCGACAAGACGCTAGCCGCAGGACAAGCAAGCACCTCCAGGGCATACAGCGCTAGTTCAGGCCACGTGTCCAGCTTCGACACCCAGTAGTTGTAGGTGGCAGAGGCGTCACGGAGGACGGTCGTGCGATCGGCTACGTACTCCCTCACCATCCTTTTACAGTGCTCCCGCCGACTCAGCCTTGACTGGGGAGCGGTGACACAGTCTTGCTGGGGAGCCATAAAGCTGTCCAGGCCCTTAAAGACTGTTGCACTGCCTGGGCTGTACATGCTGCTCGATCTACGCACCTCCCCTGCTACCTGGCCCTCGCAACTGCGCCTTCTGCCACTAGCGCTGTCGGATGGGAATTTTACCATCAGCTTGTCCGCCAGGGTCCTGTGGTATAGCAACACTCTCGAACCCCTTTCCTCTTCGGGAATGAGAGTGGGAAGGTTCTCCTTATAGCGTGGGTCGAGCAGTGTGTACACCCAGTAATCCGTAGTGGCCAGAATGCGTGTAACGCGAGGGTCACGAGAAAGGCATCCTAACATGAAGTCAGCCATGTGTGCCAGGGTACCTGTATGCAACACATGGCTGTCCGCACTACTTTCAGGATCCTCCTCCTCCTCCTCAGGCCATACACGCTGAAATGATGACAGGCAAGCAGCATGGGTACCGTCAGCAGTGGGCCAAGCTGTCTCTTCCCCCTCCTCCTCATCCTCCTCATGCTCCTCCTCCTCCTCCTGAACGCGCTGAGATATAGACAGGAGGGTGCTCTGACTATCCAGCAACATACTGTCTTCCCCCGGCTCTGTTTCCGAGCGCAAAGCGGCTGCCTTTATGGTTTGCAGGGAACTTCTCAAGATACATAGCAGAGGAATGGTGACGCTAATGATTGCAGCGTCGCCGCTCACCACCTGGGTAGACTGCTCAAAGTTTCGAAGGACCTGGCAGATGTCTACCAACCAGGCCCACTCTTCTGAAAATAATTGAGGAGGCTGACTCCCACTGCGCCGCCCATGTTGGAGTTGGTATTCCACTACGCTGCTCATAGAGCCTGGCCAACATGTGGAGCGTAGAGTTCCACCGTGTGGGCACGTCGCACAGCAGTCGGTGCACTGGCAGATTAAACCGATGTTGCAGGGTGCGCAGGGTGGCAGCGTCCGTGTGGGACTTGCGGAAATGTGCGCAGAGCCGGCGCACCTTTACGAGCAGGTCTGACAAGCGTGGGTAGCTTTTCAGAAAGCGCTGAACCACCAAATTAAAGACGTGGGCCAGGCATGGCACGTGCGTGAGGCTGCCGAGCTGCAGAGCCGCCACCAGGTTACGGCCGTTGTCACACACGACCATGCCCGGTTGGAGGCTCAGCGGCGCAAGCCAACGGTCGGTCTGCTCTGTCAGACCCTGCAGCAGTTCGTGGGCCGTGTGCCTCCTATCTCCTAAGCTGAGTAGTTTCAGCACGGCCTGCTGACGCTTGCCCACCGCTGTGCTGCCACGCCGCGCGACACCGACTGCTGGCGACGTCCTGCTGCTGCTGACACATCTAGATTGCGAGACAGAGGTTGAGGAGGAGGAGGAGGAGGAGGGTGCTTTAGTGGAGGAAGCATACACCGCCGAACATACCACCACCGAGCTGGGGCCCGCAATTCTGGGGGTGGGTAGGACGTGAGCGGTCCCAGGCTCTGACTCTGTCCCAGCCTCCACTAAATTCACCCAATGTGCCGTCAGGGAGATGTAGTGGCCCTGCCCGCCTGTGCTTGTCCACGTGTCCGTTGTTAAGTGGACCTTGCCACTAACCGCATTGGTGAGGGCGCGTACAATGTTGCGTGAGACGTGGTCGTGCAGGGCTGGGACGGCACATCGGGAAAAGTAGTGGCGACTGGGAACTGAGTAGCGCGGGGCCGCCGCCGACATCATAGCTTTGAAAGCCTCCGTTTCCACAACCCTATACGGCAGCATCTCAAGGCTGATAAATTTGGCTATGTGGACGGTTAACGATTGAGCGTGCGGGTGCGTGGCGGCGTACTTGCGCTTGCGCTCCAACACTTGCGCTAGCGACGGCTGGACTGTGCGGTGCGAGACATTGGTGGATGGGGCCGAGGACAGCGGAGGTGAGGGTGTGGGTGCAGGCCAGGAGACGGTAGTGCCTGTGTCCTGAGAGGGGGGTTGGATCTCAGTGGCAGGTTGGGGCACAGGGGGAGAGGCAGCGGTGCAAACCGGAGGTGATGAACGGCCTTCGTCCCACCTTGTGGGGTGCTTGGCCATCATATGTCTGCGCATGCTGGTGGTGGTGAGGCTGTTGGTGGTGGCTCCCCGGCTGATCTTGGCGCGACAAAGGTTGCACACCACTGTTCGTCGGTCGTCAGGCGTCTCTGTGAAAAACTGCCAGACCTTAGAGCACCTCGGCCTCTGCAGGGTGGCATGGCGCGAGGGTGCGCTTTGGGAAACAGTTGGTGGATTATTCCGTCTGGCCCTGCCTCTACCCCTGGACACCGCACTGCCTCTTACAACCTGCCCTACTGCTGCCCTTGCCTCCCCCTCTGAAGACCTGTCCTGAGTAGGCGTTGCACACCAGGTGGGGTCAGTCACCTCATCGTCCTGCTGCTCTTCCTCCGAATCCTCTGTGCGCTCCTCCCTCGCACTTACTGCCCTTACTACTACCTCACTGCAAGACAACTTAGTCTCATCGTCATCGTTCTCCTCACCCACTGAAAGGTCTTGAGACAGTTGCCGGAAGTCCCCAGCCTCATCCCCCGGGAACTTTCCAATGGTTGTGCATCAGTGACGATAAACTCCTCTGGTGGGAGAGGAACCACTGCTGCCCAATCTGAGCAGGGGCCCGAGAACAGTTCCTGGGAGTGTTCCCGCTCCTGAGCATGTGTCATTGTAGTGGAGTGAGGAGGCTGGGAGGAAGGAGGAGCAGCAGACAGAGGATTCGGATTTGCAGCACTGGACGGCGCAGAACTCTGGGTGGATGATAGCTTGCTCGAAGCACTTTCTGCCATCCACGACAGGACCTGCTCACACTGCTCATTTTCTAATAAAGGTCTCCCGCGTGGACCCATTAATTGGGCGATGAATGTGGGGACGCCAGAAACGTGCCTCTCTCGTAATCGCGCAGCAGTCGGCTGCGACACACCTGGATCAGGAGCTCGGCCTGTGCCCACACCCTCACTTGGGCCTACACGTCCTCGGCCGCGTCCACGTCCTCTAGGCCTACCCCTACCCCTCAGCATGCTGTATTACCAGTGATTTCCAAGCCAGGAAAGAAATTGGCGCAAGCCTGCAGCCAAAATAGAATTTTTTCCCTTGTTTTTCAAAGGACAAGCCACACTGCGTGTATTCAATGAATACTACTAAGTTTAATAACTGTGTTGTGGCCCTGCAAATGTGTCAGAGAACTGCAGTGATGCAAAGTTATTGGCTACAGCAGATCAGGGATTTCCCATGCAGGAAAAAATTGGCGCAAGCCTGCAGTAAAACGTAGCTGGCTGCGTCTGATTTTTTTTAACGTTCTGCACGCAGCACACACGTACCCAGAGCCCTGAGGACTGTCAAAGGAGGGCGAAATAGAATTTTCTCCCTTGTTTTTCAAAGGACAAGCCACACTGCGTCTATTCAATGAATACTACTAAGTTTAATAACTGTGTTGTGGCCCTGCAAATGTGTCAGAGAACTGCAGTGATGCAAAGTTATTCGCTCCAGCAGATCAGGGATTTTCCATGCAGGAAAGAAATTGGCGCAAGCCTGCAGCCAAAATAGAATTTTTTTCCTTGTTTTTCAAAGGACAAGCCACACTGCGTGTATTTAATGAATACTACTAAGTTTAATAACTGTGTTGTGGCCCTGCAAATGTGTCAGAGAACTGCAGTGATGCAAAGTTATTCGCTACAGCAGATCAGGGATTTCCCATGCAGGAATAAAATTGGCGCAAGCCTGCAATAAAAAGTAGCTGGCTGCGTCTGATTTTTTTAAACGTTCTGCACGCAGCACACACGTACCCAGAGCCCTGAGGACTGTCAGAGGCAGGCGAAATAGAATTTTTTCCCTTGTTTTTCAAAGGAAAAGCCACACTGCGTCTATTCAATGAATAATGTATGTCTTCTGGCCCTGCCTACACAATTCTATCCCTGTAGTATTAATGCCGGGTGCAATGGTCTGCACAGCCGGTTTTGAGGAAAAAAAAAATGCAACACTGCTAACAGCAGCCTGGACAGTACTGCACACGGATAGATGTGGCCCTAGAAAGGACCGTTGGGGTTCTTGAAGCCTACACTCACTGCTAACACTCTCCCTGCCTAACCACCACTTCTGTCCCTATTGCAGGGCGCAATGCTCTGCAGATCCAATTTTGAAAAAAATAAATAAAATACTGTGCTAACACAGTACTGCACACTATTAGATGTGGCCCTGAGAAGGACCGTTGGGGTTCTTGAAGCCTACACTAACTCCTAACGCTCTCCCTACAGCAGCTCCGGCACCAGCATCACTGTCCCTCAGCTAACTCACAAGGCATGTGTGGCGAGCCGCGGGAGGGGCCGATTTTTATACTCGGGTGACATCTGATCGCCCCAGCCACTCACAGCAGGGGGGTGGTATAGGGCTTGAACGTCACAGGGGGAAGTTGTAATGCCTTCCCTGTCTTTCAATTGGCCAGAAAAGCGCGCTAACGTCTCAAAGAGGAAACTGAAAGTAACCGGAACACCGCGTGGTACTCGTTACGAGTAACGAGCATCCCGAACACCCTAATATTCGCACGAATATCAAGCTCGGACGAGTACGTTCGCTCATCTCTATTATCAATATCCCTGCCTGGACTTAGGAATCCAAGGGATGAGATAAAAAGTAGCCTCCCTCTTATGAGCAGAGGGCATTGCATGGGTTTCTCATGAGAAGCACATCTCAGGACCTTGTTAAGTCTTGAGAACTTGTGTAGGTGTGTATTTCAGGATACCAGCATAAGAATTAACCACACATATGCCGCTTTAAGAAAACACATTACTACAATATGGGGGACTCAGCAGTCAGATCCCCACTAGTTTTCACCCATCTGTTGGATTAAGGCCCAATGTCCATGGGTGGATTTTATTTATAAAATCCACACGTGGCCCCAACATGGGAGATCCGTGCGTCTTGCTGCCCATAGAGATGCATTAGCATCCGCAGAGCAGCTAAAATCATGCAGATGGGATTTCGCAGCATGCTCCGTTTGCCTGGGGGTCTGCTGCACGGACGGCTTCTATTGAAGCCTATGGAAGCAGTCTATCTGTGGCACACCCGCAGCTGAATTTCTACTCTGCTGTGGAAAAGCAGGAATTAAAAAGAAAGTACACAGCCCGTGTGCGCGGCACGCTCCTGGCATGCCGAGCACATCCACCAGGCCGAAGAAAGATCCGACCGCAACAGAGGGGAGATCCGCAACGTCCAGACAAGTATAATAGGATTTTCTTGACTCATGTCTGCGGGAAAGGAGGGACCCGCTGCGGGATTCTGCATGAAGAATCCACGGGGGCCTGAATTTCCCCGTGGACATGAGGCCTTAATCTACTGTATAATGTACTGAAACCAAAAAAAATAAAAAAATTCTACGTGGACTAAAAAAAGAAAGTGAAATTCCACCATCTTTGGTATGTCTTATTTCTATGGTGCACAGACTGCAACAAAAATGCCATTTTTTGCTTTACTAGTATTTTTCAAAGAAATTTAACCTTTCAATTTTCTGTTATCTTCTGTGCGCAATAGCTTTTTTATTTTCTGTCACCGTTGTGCAAGGGCATGTTGTGGGACGTCCTGTAGTCTGCATTTGTACCTTTTTGGAATACATACGACTTTTGATTACAAGAGTGTGAGGGTTATGAACATATTAATTTATATATGTATGTATCTTTGATATACGTTTCCGGAGGCTGTAGGCCTAAATTGTACACTCTATTCTGTGTCCTATGAAAAGCTCTGCTAAATGCTTGTACATTTAGGTTAGTACTTAATTACATTAAGTAGAGGTGTAATCTTAAATGTCCATCATGTCTCCAAGAGCTTGTTTATCTCGTTACACTGATCAAAAGGTTGTATGGAATGCTTTGTTTTTTTACTGCTGTCTAGGTAGGGCATGTGATTAAAATGTAGAGTGTGATGATAATCAGGATACCAGACACGATGTCTACATACAAACAAATAAAGCATTGTTTATAGAGAAGACAAAATTATGTACCAGTAAAACAGGTCAACCTCTGTAACACTAGCCTACTGATACGCCTACTATTTTCTGTATAAGAATAAGGCAATGTATACAATAAACTCAGATTGCTTCTAGACACAGGCCTGATCTCTGTGTTTCATAGCTTTCTCACGGCGGCCGCCATAACCACCTTTGATTTGGAGCCTCACAGCATATTGACGGAACATTGAATTCCCTAACATTAATTGGCGCCCGAATGCGGGGCTTGATGGAACAAGAGGACCACCTACACCTCGAACCCCCCCGGACCCAGATGGGATAAGGAGCCACTCGGAACCACGGATTGACAAAAACTGCGCAGTAAGGTAAGGTTTTATCTTGCCACAATCTATCCGTGCTTCCTGGCTGCTCCTTTCCTGTCCGAGGGGTAAGAAGTGCATGCCTCTTATAAATCTTCAAGCTTTTTAAGAATTCATATGGTGGGCTGAATATGCTGTGCGGGTGTTTAACTGTTATTGTCTTTATTTGTTACTTTGCATGGTCAGTGTACAGAATATGATACCCTATTGCCAATCTCTGGAAGGCATGGTATAAGTTATACCAGGGAAGCCTAAAATTTTCAGGGGATAAAATCCCTGATGGGATCCTCTTATAAACATAAGAGAAGTAGTAGAGACGAGGTAAAATATACAGGGTGAGGAAGTACAGAATATGAAACCCTCTTGCCGATCTCGGGAAGGCATGGTATAAATTGTACCAGGGAAGCCTAAAATTTTCAGGGGATAAAATCCCTGATGGGAGCCTCTTATAGGTATAAGAGAAGTAGTTGAGACGGGGGGAAATAAGCAGGGTTGGGAAGTACCGACACTTTTAGACAAGTGAGGAAGTACTGACACTTAAAAAAAAAAAAGTAGTAACTGACATGCAAATGTTTTTGTCTTTATGTGTGTGTATAAATGGATGGACCTGTATGAGAGTTAGACTGTGTTATATGGTGTATACTGTCCGGTAACCAGAAACGAAATGAAGCAAAAATGACCAAATGCTGAGCCAGACCACAGGGGGTGGAGCTAGGTGATGTAAGGAGATGGGAGGGAAGAACAATAGGAACAGGTCTTGCTCCACCCTACACACAGTCCAGCCTAGGTGAGAAGTGTGTCTCCATTTTAAGTGGATGTTGGTGTATATATATGTATATTGTGGTAATGTATAGAGTGAAGGTCACTCTTAGACTCCATGTTAAGTCTCTCACTTGAACAAATGGAGTGACCAAAGGAGGGGCATCTAATTTTATTCCTGAGACTAGTTGTGTGAGATAATAGCCCAGGTTTACCACAGTGTATATATGTATATACAGATTCGTGGAATATGTGGAATTCAAAAATATTGAGTTGTGTTAATTTGAATATTATTGAATTAAGATATTAATATGAGATAATTGTGTACTTGAAACACCTGATAAGTACTTTAGTCAAATTAATATTTAAAGTGTAATTCATTTTCAATGAACAACAGTATTTTATTTGAAGAGTGTATAAAGAAAATAATAATAATAATAATAATAATAATAAGCCTCTTGGTGTACATAAACCGCCAGCCATTGGCCATACTGCTGGTAAAGAGGATAAGGTGCGGAAGACTGCACAGAAAATAGTGAAACAAACAATTGTTTTATGTGTGTGAAAGAATAAAAATAATAAGCCTCTTGGTGTACATAAACCGCTAGCCATTGTCCATACTGCTGGTAAAGAGGATAAGGTGTGAAAGATAGCTAAAGAAATTGGCAAATGAATATTGGTCCCCATCCCACTTATTAGGGTCCCAATCAACTACAGTATGAACCTTTTATAGTGTCTAACTCTCTTTAAGGCGTAATTTGAACTAAGTCTTGCTCCTTGCAGGAATATATATTAATGGCGCTGTGAACCGGATTACGCAGAGAGTAATACACTAGTTTGTTTTAAAGGAAAATTTTGATAAACTGATAGTTGAAGAATTTCTTGTGATAATCGGGCTTAGTGTGAAAATGTCGCTGTTTAAGAAAATCCGCAATAGCACGAAAATGTCGGTAGCTAAGAACAAAGAAGTGTCCGATGAATTGTTAATAATGCCAGGGTGGAATAAAGCCCCCTATAATATATTGGCCGCTGAGTGGTCGCAGTGTGGTGAATATCAGTATGTGGGTAGAAATGGGCATAAGTTGTATTGTGTTTGTCATTGGGTAGCCTATTCTGAGCGAATTGTGTAAAAACCGCGGTACTAAGAGTTTTTCTTATCTATACATAATTCGCTCATTATTGGAAGTCTGGTGTACAGTAAATACAATCCCAATTTCTACTTCACATATTATCAGTCCTATAGGAATGAATAAAACCCCCCTTAGGGAGTGTGAATTTGCAGTTTTTGTAAGGTTGGGCAGGTATATTACACTCTTAAGTTCATTTTGAATAGTCAGCCCAGGTTATTTGCACAATAGAAGATGTTTACAGGCAGTGGAACCTGTTATACAGCTATTTGTCTGGAGAAGTTTCTGTGTTCTATAGAAGATAAGATACATTTCAAAGGGTGGAGTACTGGGCTTTAGAAGACCTACTTGTCTTTGCAAAGAAATGTGAATTAAGAATTGGTTATATTTGGCTGCACAGGAAAAGCCCGTATGTTGTATTATATTAAATATATATATACTGTTCAATAGCTAAAAATGAAATGAGAAAAGAATTCAAAGATGTTCTCTCATTGTCGGGTCAGTTCCCTCTTCCATCTTCACCCCCTCCTTCATCTCAATTCCAACCGTCTCCTCCTCACCCTATGCCAAGTCATCCACTCCAAGGTCAAACATTGGACTGGAGGGATGGACCTGCTGGCATTGTCGACAACAGAACCCGGATTGAAGAGAGAGCTGCCCTGCTTGCGGAGCTCCTCGGTGCAAACCGGTTATGCCTATGCTCACTAGATCCTAGGCTAGTGAGTGGAAGCATGAGGACAAGAAAGAGATGCAGGGAGCGGAGGGTGGAATAGGAGCAGATGTAAAACAGGGAAGGCAGTGGGAACGATAATCTAAAATTATGTGAAAAACTATTGTGGCACAGATTAGGATTAAATTAAACATAGAGAATTGAGAAGTGGTAAAATATTTTTAATTTGTCTGGAACATTGGGAAAAAGAAAAACAAAGATTTGAGAGAATCCTCCTTGTCTCTTTCTAATATCACACAAAGAGAAGGAGGAAAGTGTAAAACAATTCTATGCCCCCCCTTCAACAACGTTTGTCAGATCTGGGGTATAGGGGCATAGAAAAGATGGGCAAACATGTACTTAGTATGGCCTTTGTAGAAGGTCTATTGGAATCCCTAAGGTCATAGATAATAAACCAGAGTGGAGACAGTCTGAATCTCCGGCCCTTTTTCAGACAGAAGGGCATTTATGTAAAGCTAAAAGAAAACAAAAAAAAATGCTTGGACAGTCCTGCTACAAGGAATGCAGAATTCTCCAAACATGTACAGCCAGGCATCCCGGTCTGTCCTGCAGGCTTGGACTCCGCCTGAGGGAACTGTGCTGTTGCGGTATGTTAATGACCTTCCGCTTTGTGCTGAGGATCTGAAAATGTCAATCTGCATCCATTTCTCTTCTAAAAAAAAAAAAATTTTTTTTTTTTTTAGCAGAAAATGGCTGCAAGGCTTAAAAAGGAAAAATTACAGCTTTGTAAACAAAAGGTTGTTGTCTAGCTCAAGAAGGCAGACATCTCACAGAACGACGCAGGGCTGCAGTTCAAGCCATTTCTGTATCTTCTTCTGCTGCCAAAGCTTCGCACCTTTTTGGGACTTGTCTCATACTGCCGTCCCTGGCCTTTCATGCGACAGCAGTATTGACGCAAAAACATGGAGGACGTCCACGGTCACTTGGGTATTACTCCATGAGATTGGATCCGGTAGCCCGAGGAGCCCCCTCCTGTGTCCGTGCGGTAGCAGCAGTACAAGCAATGGTTGACAAATCTTCTGAGTTGGTCCTGGACTACCCCCTAGTGGTTCTCACCCCTCATGACATCCAGAGTATACTCACTCAAGTACAACCTAAACACCTGTCTCTAGCTCGTCAAATAAGGTTGCAATGTGCTTTGCTCATGCCCCCCCTTTAATATTTCTTTTCAATGGTGAACCCGGCTACTCTTCTTCCAATCGAGTATCCTGTTTCAAATGGGGGAGGGGGAGGCATAGGTGATCAAATGAGGGAGGGGGAGGCATAGGTGATCAAATGGGGGAGGGGGAGGCATAGGTGATCAAATGGGGGAGGGGGATGCATAGGTGATCTATGTATTACAGATCAGCTATTTTTAAAAAATTTTTGCAAATAAGAACGTGATCTATTTGGAATAGAATATCAGCATGATTGTCTAGCATTGATGCAACAAGAAAGTTTAAGTTTTAAAGAGTTATTGAAACCCCTTGTTAATACATATTTTGAGTTGTTTTTTTTTTATAGATGGTACCAGGGTGATTGACAACTCCACACCAGATATGCAGTGTTCACACAACAAGATCTCTAAAAGCAGAATGCCTCCGCATGTCTCAGCACAAGAAGCGGAACTGAAGGCCCTCACTGAGGCGTGTAGAGTGACAGAAGGTAACCATTTACACTGACTCCTGGTATATATTCGGCATAGATCATGGTTACGGCCCAATATGGAAGGCCAGACATTTTTAAACTTCTGTAGGACAACCCATTGAGAATGGTGTAGCAGTACAGAACCTTATGAAAGCCCTACTCCTACCAGACAAAGTAGCAATCCTGAAGGTGAAAGCTCATACTAAAGCCAACAGTGCAGAAGCAAAAGGCAACGCCCTAGCAGACTTCAGCGCAGACAGCGGCCCTCAAGCCGTGGAAGAAAGAAGAAAAGAAGATACTGACCGCACAAGTCAGAGACTATGATTTGGACTTTGATAAAAATTTGAACATTGATGTACTAAAGACATTACAGTCACAAGCCAGCAAAGAAGAAAAAGATAAATGGACTAATATGGGAGCAGTAGAACAGGGTGGCGTATGGCAAACAGTCAGTAACTTGCCTACCACGATCCCTGTACCCCATGATGGCCCAGCTGATCCATGGAAAGACTCACCTATCGAAGGCAGCTATGTTACCTACGCTTGAGAGAGAAAGGGTTGCCCCCTGGGTTCTTTGTAGCTGCTACATCATTTGTCCAGTTTTGCATGAGCTATGCCGTAAGCAACAGGGTAGAAGTAAATTGACCACAAAGGCACTTGCCAGGACCACTCTACCCATTTCAGGGATTGCAAATTGACGACATTCAGCTCCCACGTGTTGGGAAGTATGAATATGTGCTTGTTGTTGTTGATGTTTTTCAGGTTGGAGGCGTACCCTGTTACAAAAGTAAATGAGCAGGTAACCGAAAAGAAGCTCATGAATAAGGTAATCTGCAGATACGGGGTACCAGAGGTAATCGAGTCAGATAGAGGTACACATTTCACAGGTGAAATAATGCAACACTTCATGTCTGCCCTGGGTAACTCCCAGGCATTTGACACCCCCTTATCATCCACAAAGAGCCAGAAAACCATTGTGCATTATAATATTTCTCTTCAGGCAATGAAACCCTGCACCAGAGGAAAACGAAAATGGTATGATACCCTATTAGGGGGAATTGGTACAGGTGTAGGGGTTCTGAACTCTATAGATTTAGAGGTGATGAAGAATAAAATGGCTGGGGTAGGACAGGATGTTTCTAGATTGATAAATGTTCAGGCACAATGCATGCCTTCCTTGTTCCTCCCCCGATGTCTTGCATTAGGATATGATAAGGATGTATTAACGCTTTTTTTAATCTGGTTTTGCGGTTTAAAAGGATTTGTTTGTAAATATGAGTAAATTCATGAACTATACACAATGTAGCCTGCAATATGTATATATGATTCACGAGAGGGACAAAGCAGTCAGATGTGATGACAAATAATGAAAAATTGTGGAGAAATATTCTCAATAATGTAATTCCAGTAGCATCCTGGATACGGCCCGGGGCTGATGGTGTAGAATGCTCTGATGAGTATAGCACTGGGGAAATGATTTTATGATGTAAAGGACACAAGCCTGATGTGTAAGTCTGTAGTACTACCTGTGGTGTTCGGACCGCCTCTATATGCTTTACAATATTGGTTGCCCAAGTTCACAGGTATGATGATTTATAGTGAAAATAAAACCCATGGTATAGAGAACTGTGAAGAAACACTGGATGGCCTAGCATGCGGACGGAGTACAGCCGCATATGAGCCATGTTTCCAGCAGCCTTCAACCAGCATATGCGATTGGACGGTGTTACCTGCTTCTTCTATATGCTGATAGAAGTTGGCCCCCAATATGTATATATTCTTTGTTGCCAACCGAACTGGAACCACCAGTATGTATAATCTCACCACTCCATTGTCTGGATGTATACAGAACATGTCGGTGATACATTGATTTACAGAAACTTACACATTTTTGCCAGATGCCGTGAGCAACATTAAGGTACTACTGGCACCCAGATGCTATCCCTATGTCAACTCTGACAGTATCCTTGGGTAGAATTGTAAGACTAATAATAGATACTGAACACCTTTAAAAGCATTTGGATGTTACTAACCTCTCCCTTATGGAATTAGAAAAATGTATGGGTAGGAGATAAGCTAGTCAGCCTAGGTACTAAGATCCAGGTAGACACAGTATAACTGGTATGATATTTTTACTGAATGGTCACCTATTGCAGGAAAGATGATGGATTTTATGTTTCACCCTTTACTAATACTGTTTCTTTTGTTCATTCTTTTGAGTGTTTGCAATTTATGGACATTCTGTGGGATACGGAGACAAGCAAATTATCTGGAATCGCTCCCTCTACGATATCGTTAAAACAGTCATACGTAAAAGAGCAACAGTGGGGATCCGGCGAAGAGGATAGAAAGACCGGCAGGGGTGGCTTAGCACCCTTGATAGTACCACTACAAAGGCTCTTTTCAAGATGGACTGTTTCAAAATGGGGGATTGTGAGGGTTATGAACATATTAATTTATATATGTATGTATCTTTGATATACGTTTCCGGAGGCTGTAGGCCTAAATTGTACACTCTATTCTGTGTCCTTTGAAAAGCTCTGCTAAATGCTTGTACATTTAGGTTAGTACTTAATTACATTAATTAGAGGTGTAATCTTAAATGTCCATCATGTCTCCAAGAGCTTGTTTATCTCGTTACACTGATCAAAAGGTTGTATGGAATGCTTTGTTTTTTACTGCTGTCTAGGTAGGGCATGTGATTAAAATGTAGAGTGTGATGATAATCAGGATACCAGACACGATGTCTACATACAAACAAATAAAGCATTGTTTATAGAGAAGACAAAATTATGTACCAGTAAAACAGGTCAACCTCTGTAACACTAGCCTACTGATACGCCTACTATTTTCTGTATAAGAATAAGGCAATGTATACAATAAACTCAGATTGCTTCTAGACACAGGCCTGATCTCTGTGTTTCATAGCTTTCTCACGGCGGCCGCCATAACCACCTTTGATTTGGAGCCTCACAGCATATTGACGGAACATTGAATTCCCTAACAAGAGAAAATAGAAAAAGCAGATAGGGTGACAAAAAAAAAAAAAGCGCATTTCTGACGTTGTTTATCATGCGGGTAAATGTGGTACTTTGATAGATCAGACCTTTATGTATGCAGCGATACCAGATTTATTTAGACGTATTATATTATGGGAAAATTAGTAAAAAAAAGTAAAAACCTTTGCCGTTTTACTTTTTTTTTTTTTTTTTTTAAACGTCTCCAGAGGTGACACCAACTTGCAATGCTTTGATTTCTCCTGCAGTATGATGTAATGCTATGGCATTACATCATACTGCGGTTGGCTGGGCAGGCAGTCTATCAAGCAACCCAACATGTGTGGCTTGATAGACATTCTGCCGTGACAGCCCTGGTTCCATTCAGAAGGCCCTGGCTGCTATGACACCCGCACAGCTCCCTGCGATCTCCTTGACAGTGGCATTTAAAGGGTTAACAGCTCCAATGAGCTGAGAGATGTTGCCACCAGGTGTCGGCTGTATCAGTCAGTGTCAATGCAGCAGGGGAGATCGCACAGTGATCTCCCTTTATACATATCCCACAGCTGCAGGATGTAACACTATTGGCTGGTCTTTAAGGGGTTAAGTATACATTTGCTGTGGATTTTCTGCTGCTGAAATAGTCACACCAGATGCTGTGGATGTGAATGCAGATGCACCCTGGATTTCACATCTTCAATTGAATGGGTCAAATCTGCTGTGGATTTGGTACAGATTTGCTGTGTAGAGTCAGCCACAATCGATGCACCCATAGTGTTAAGGGCTTTCTAGGATTACCACCAATAGCCAGTCCTCAAGGTGCATTCAGACGACTGTCTATAGGCTGGGTTTTCACACCCAGCCGATATACGGCGTCTCTCTGCATGGGGAGGAGGCTGGAAGAGCTCGGAGCAGTGATCTGAGCTATTTGCAATGAGGAGGCAGGGCCAAGTTCTGGTAATTAGCTCTGCCCCCATCCCACCTCTCCTCATTGAAAATAGTGCAGGGGGTGGAGAGGAGGCAGAGAGGGGGCAGGAGCGCAGTTCCTGCTCCCAACTCTTCCAGCCTCCTCCCCCTGCAGAGAGACGCTGTATATCGGCTGGGCGTGAAAACCCAGCCGATATATGGTGGTCTGAATGCACCCTGAAGGTTATATATTAACATACACAATGACAAATCAATACTTGAAAAATATTTAATCAGTTTGATAAGGCACAAGATATTCAGATCAGTTATCGGGAACATATATCAAGGGCATAGTCAGCCGCCTCCACACTATCATCAAGGTATAGCTCATAAAATTCGAAGAGAATGTCTGGTTCCGTATAAGTCTCCATAACTGCGTGGTCCTGCAGCATGAGATTGTCCCAGGCCTTGATACAAGGAGTATTCTCCAAGAACCTAGATTTAAAGGGAAGAGTATATGGTGAAGGAAAGAAAAAAAATAAAAAGTTCCTGCAGCGTTTACCACACTAAACTCCAGTTGCCCTATTCTGTTACATTTGTAGTTTTGTGAAAGCAGGATATCTAATATGGATGTCATTTTGTGTCCCATAGACTGCCCTATAGAGCAAGCTTGCCAGTTACACAACTATAAATACCAGTGTTAAAAGTGAGTTGTCTGACTTCTGGAGTTTTCTAGTCTTGCAGGGGCCTCCCTTGGTGTTCGCTTCAATCAGCTGATCCTTAGGGCTGCTGTCACTGGTCAGCATAGTAAACAGATAGCACTGACCATAGTGCAGTGGTCCAGGTTGGTATTACAGGCACAGCTTCTACCGAATTCAATAGGAGCTGTACGTGCAATACCAAACTGGGCCACTGCACTATCGTCATAGCTTTCAGGGGTGACTGCAGCCCTGGAAATCAGCCGATTTGTCAGAAAGCAATTGGCAGGTCCCAGGTCGGTCATTAATAGTCTAAGTCTTGGAATACCCCTTTAAGTACAGATATGAAATATACTCATCTGCAAGAGGTCTAGTAGACCAGGTCTGACTGATCTGCCTTGAGCCTACCAGAGGAAGCCATCAATCTTCACAGACTGCTTGTCCAGTGGTTCAGACCAATTGTAACAGCAGAGGCTTATATTGTAATGCTACAGAAATGTCAAGTCCAGTTAAAAATCCCACACACCATACAAAACACCCCTCTTGACTTACTCTTGGACATCAAAAGCAACGAAGCGTTCAAAAAAAGGCCACATCATGTAATCTATCATAGACACCGATTCTCCACCGAAGTAAGGAGTGTTCTTCTTGGACAGTGCCTGTTAAGAAGTTAAGAGTTTCCCTGGTAGTGTGAATTTGTAAGAGAATAGGACATTGATAACTCTGCTATGCTTTACCTGGGGTTCTGTGATTGTTCTCAGCAAGAGGGGGGGGGGGGGGGGGGGGGGGGGAGAATGAGAACCAGGCTTCTTGAAAATGCAATTTATTAACTCAGACCCTTTTTGCTAGTCTAGTCAAGAGTAGGAAGCAGTTAGCCATTTTAGAGAGGACATCGGTCCCCTAACCTGTGGGGACCCTATGTAGCTGCACATATATGTTATTACTTCACGAGTGCCATAGAAGGCCGTGTTCATGAAGTCTGTCAGAGAAGTTAGTTTGTGTGCCCCATTGGGGACAGGAAGTTAAGTGATAGCAGCACTGTACAAGCACTGTACAAAACTAAGTATATTGTGCTATACAACACTTCCCCTCCCTCTTAAAAAGATCTTGTCCAAGTTCTTAACATGTATTTTACATATGTCCCCATGGCATTAATAAAGCAGCTTCCTTCACCTGCAGCTCCAGGTCTCTGCAGTTTTACATCTCATAAACCTGCTGCAGCCAGTGACAGAGCTCATTGATCACAGGCCTCCGTCATTGGCTGCAGCAGCTTGTATTAGGATGGCTCAGGCTGACTGCAGCCAGTATAGAGGTCAGCTAGGAAACCTGAAGCTGCTGGCAGGGGATGAGCAGGAAACAGTATCAGCCGCTTTGTTATGTAAAGTGTATCCTAACATGGTGTAAAATAACTCAGCCCTTTTAAGGTTAGTCTTGCCCTTTATACCTATAACAAAGCTGTAGAATTTATCCCAATATAATGTGCAGACCAACCAACAAGAATCTTCTTGATAATCTTATATAGCAAAGACGATTTCTTACCTCTTCAAGTTTTTTAAACTCTTCAAAAAACTGCATCTTTAGTTCAGTTGTATGCTGATTATCCTTTTTAGCTGAGAGAATCTGGTACAGTATAGAGGTAACCTGAAGTCAGAGACAAAGCAGTTAGTTGTCTGGTTGGGCAATGGAATATAAATCTGTGCAGTTTAAATGTCCAGAGTAATAAGATATTTAAAGTTATAGGAAACTAAAGGATGAGTGATGCTCTTTGGTGGCTCTCAGGCAGCCCAGACCTTAAGTGGCCCTTTAAACCTGAGCTTAGATTGTAGAACTCAGTTTGGGGGTTTAGTTGAAAGGGGAGAACTAAGAGTTTGTACTATAAGCATTTGACACCATACAAAGCACACAAGTCCATGTTAACACCATTTTAGTAATATATGATGGACTTTATAGTTGCAACATAAGATATTTTATATTGCAAACCTATGACAGGTATACCTTAGGTTACAATTTGAAGAAAAAAAAAGTCTGGTATAGTGTTATTCGAGCAAAAATGTAATTTCTCAGTAAGAGAATCTTGGGCACAGACATGTTGGGATTAATAGCATTTAGATTACAGGGAGGGATGACCATAACAGTAAACACTTTACATTCCTTGTCACTGAACTAATTTACGGTTATTGTCATCCCAACTTGTTATTTATCTAAATGCTATTAATATTTACCCATGTTCCTGCTCTCCCCTGAGATCATGTGCATTTATTAAATAAGTCTGTAGACTTGTTCCATTGACTGAAGGTCCTTGGAGAGGTCCAAAAGCTATGTATTTTTTGTTAGCCATTAAAAAGGTATCACATCTACAAGATTACCTGGCTTCTGTTACTGAGAACAATCACATTAGGCTACAGTTCAATTGTCAAGAACCCAGACTGTCCAGAGGAAAATCAGTAGTTTTCTCCTCCCACAAACAATGCTGTGGGTTGAGCCTGGAATTGTATCTCCATTGAAGCAAATTAGGCCAAACTGCCATACCATGCAACCCATGTACAGGTGCGTTTCTTTTGTCAGAAAGCGGCCACGTTTAACCTTGTACAACCCTGTTAATGTTCTTTGTCCAAGAAAAAAAATAGCCAAAACTACCGTATGGAGACACTTCAAGAGGATCTTCTGTTGTGCTTTTTCAAAGGGATCCTCCGGGTTCAGCTTATTCCCAGGATAGACTTCATCCAGGTAATCACAGACAATTATGGAGTCATAGAGTATTTTACCATCAGGGGTCTCTAGAGAAGGCACCAATCCCAGAGGACTCTTCTCAAGAAACCATTCCGGCTTGCTTAGGAGATTAATGTTGACCACTTCATGTCTGGAAAGAAAAAAGACGTTTAACAAGTACACTAACCATGAATGATTCAGTCTAGAGGATTAAGAACCAAGGAGCACAATAAGAATCTCCTAGGCAAGGATTTATTGCACAGGTCACAACAAATGTGCCTGTGATGGACCAATGATGTCCATGTCACTAATCCTGGGTCTGACCACAACTGTTATTATACCCCTTGCGAGAACACAAGACATCGCTCTTTACATTCTGTACGAATTCCTCATTTACCACCATCTTTAAGACAAATCAAAGTTGCAGGAACTATATAGAAATAAGTTCTGAAAGACATGCATCTTCACATCTTTGGATGGGGTGTAAAAAAAAAAAAAAAAAAAAAAAAAAAAAGTGCCTACTTGATTCCTTTGGCAGCCAAGACAAGCCGTGCTCTTTGGGCAAAGGGGCAAAACCTCATGCTGTAAAGTCGAATTAGTCCTTCTGGTACCGGTCCTGGGGCTGGGCTGCCTGAAATAAAGTTATAGCTGTTAAGATGTGCAGTGTAAGGCTACACACACACATTGACAAGTATGATATTGGGCCATGAAACTCAGACACAGTGCAGGGGGTGGGAAGTAAGTTGCACATGTGCACATGTACATGATTCCATTCAGAAGAGTAGGGTTCAGATTGGTTTGAGAATTGTGCATCTTGCATGGTTTTCTTGGCTGTGCAGAAGTAGCTTAAATTAGTCTTGCTGTGACATCTGCGGCTCTGACACGCGACACACAATCTTCTGTGGGTAGGGTGTTCTGTTGGTGATACACAGTGGTGGCTTTTCACCAAACACTTTTAGAATTATGGCCAAGAATTTTAGCCTTGGTCTTTTCACCAGTTTGAGGGACATCCAGTTCTTTATAATGTCACTGTTGTGCTAAAATGTAATCCACTTCTCGATCAGTCTTCACTTTGTTCCATAGTATATGCAATACCTGACTGATACCTTTCATCAACCAGATTCCTTTGATGTGGCTGTTAATAAAAAAATGCTGTAGTGCCCACCCATGTCAGTGGTTACAATAAATCCACTGCTCCCCTCCTGACCTCAGCAGCCCAGAAATAAATAGAATGAAGTGTGTGTTTGTGTGTGTGTGTGTGTGTGTGTGGGGGGGGGGGGGGGGTTCTTTTCTGTATAAACTATCTTAGGGCTTATTTACACAAGTTTATATCAGCCAGCATACGCTTTCGTCAGAGCAGCCCCCCCCCCCTTCTCTCCTCCCGTAAAAGTGGTTGTAATGGGGGCAAAGTTGAGCTCCCACCCCCTCCTTGTCCATAGCCAGCAATGGGAGTGGGTGGGATAGAGTGTAGCTTAGTCCTGCCCCCTCCCATTACAAACACTGGAATGGAGGAGAGAAGCAGAGAGCTGGTGAGGGGGAGGGAGGCCCAGAGCTGAAATTTTGCACCTGGGCCCCTGAGCCCTTATGGTACAGTGAGTTAATAGACAGAATAGGCATGAAGAACAAACTTAACATTCTTAAAGTGGTTTGCACATATTTCAGTAAAGCCACCACATTGACTTCTGTAGTGGGACACTGCAATGCAACTAAGAGGAGATCTGGAAAAACTATGTGGGGCAAGCCAAAATCTCTTTACATATGACTGATTAACATTTAGCGTGAGTTTAAGTGCGATTGGCCAGTTCTGAACACAACCATATTCCCAGACATAAGAGGGTGTTGACACCTAAAATAATGTTCCTGTAGTGTCCCAGATCATTCTGGACCCCTCCATAATTGTCATACATGCCTGTCTTATGTGGATGCACCGTGCAAAGCTGCCATGTCCATTTTCGGTTTGTGTATTGCACAGCTGCAGCATCTGAACAGTTTACTCCATTATAATCATTGCCTGTGAGCTCTGTTGCATGTTTGATATATATATATATATATATATATATCTATCTTAGTGTCATGGTGTGGATGAATCTATAAGTATGAGTGATTGGCTTCCAGAAAGGAGTTAGAGTTCTGTCTTTGGCTGCTGAGGAGCACCCATCTACCATCCAAGGGTTTGCTACCACAGAGGCACATGTGGGCACCATCAGCCCTTGTGAAGCTAAAGATGGAAAAAAAGAAAAGGAGAAACCACCAGACCATATGTGAAGCCCATGGGAGCGAGTGAGCCTAAATGTTTTCCCCAAAAGTCCCATCACAAGAGAGCCATAGTGAGTAATAATTACCCTTACAAGTGACATTTATACAGCTTATAGCAGCGCTGAAGTCTACCGAACCTCTGGAAATAATCTTAAGTCTGTTTTATGATTCCTATGCGGCCATCTGGAGTCTGGATCACCATATAGTGGTACACCTTTAACTGACACCCACGTGTGCTGAAGTGTATGAGAGCGAGACGACCATTACTGCCATTCTGTGGCCATTGACTTTCATGTCAAGCATCGCTGATTATTCACTAAGTTTTCCTGCACTGTAAACTCTGCATACTGAAGTCTGCTGTATTGTATGGAAAAAGTCACTAGTAAAGTTTTACAAGGCCTCCCGGAGGACCCGAGGTACTACACACTTGTCCAGCGTCATTAATGTGCCGTGTGAGAATGTTGGTGTATGGAACACTGGCGTCACGAACAGACAACTACTAACCCCATCATTGCCTGTCATTTCATGTCACAAGAAAAATTGTATATAGTTTATTCCTTGGCCCCGTGTACAATGTTTGGCGTTCCTCACAGGACACCACAGTTATTTGACTCACGAACAAGATATTTTTATATTGCACGTTGCATTGCTGCATAAGGCCTCCTGCACAGGGGCAGATTTGCATTGCAAAATCTGGAGCGGGATTCCATCTCTGGATTCTGCAGCAATCCCAGCTTGTAGCATGCTATGAAAAAATGCCCACAAACGGAACTAGATTGCGATTTTCCGCTTGCAGGGGAGAAATTGCAGCAGGCCTCGATTTTGAGCGTGCTACGCATGCCCGGCTTCCATTGAAGTCATCATTATTGCAGAACGGTCGTGGCAGCGTGTCATTGCCATCACAACCGCGCAGTGGTGTCCTCCATACTGTGCATGTGTGCCGGCTGGCACATCAGCAGCAGATGAGAGTAATACATAAGGACAGTGATCTTCACTGAGTATGAGTTTTATAACTTAGTCCCAGCTGTAGATGGGCCATGCAGCCCCTACAGGACCCAGTCCTGGCTGCTTCCATCTCCTTTGGGTTAGGAGGACCTGCTCCAAGGAGGAAAGACGGAAAAAAAAAAAACAGACCAGACACTAGTATGAATGAGCCCTCAGGTTTGTGCATTGTATCCATGTGAATATATGTGAACATGCTCCTTTATAATTTCACACTTACCTTTGGCCAAACTCTTCTGTGGGCTATTCATTGTTGTAGACTGTGCACCACCGGAGATACCTATTTAAGAAGCAGAGAGATTATCTGTCTCTATACCCATCAGCTCTGGATATATAGCATATGTGACCCACCATACCAGAAGGAAGACTGTGCATGAGAGAGCTACTCTCCCTGCAGTCTATATATATGAGTCTACAGCACCTCCCTCCAGACTAATGACCAACCAGACACAACTCCTCCGGGCGGAGACCTGTACACTTATTATATAGAACCACATGCATGTCATTACACCTCCAGGGTTTGGTCCCACATAGCTTTCACCGAGTGGCTGGTTTGCAGCATTGCAGATCTCTTTGGCTTACCTAAAACCGCAAACACTTGGTTTACTAGCACAAACTTGCATCACCAGCGGGGCTGTTGGCAGCACGGCTGCCACAACCCAAGCGAGAGGCAGCTGTGGGTTGACCGCTATGCGGCACCTTATGTTTATAGTATAAGGACAGCTAGTCATGTACAACCAGGCCACGTAAATTACTGGTAGTGGTATGCGGCCAGTGGCCTCCATGGGTGGGCATGACCTGGTATGCCCTCGTGCCGCCAGCCAGACCGTTTGCTTCTAGCCTAAAGCGACATTCAGACAATGATATTCTGGTCCATATTTTGCATCAATATTCGTAAGCCAAAACCAGGTGCAACTCCAAAATACTGAGAAGTTGTCAATCTTTCCATTAGGCGATGGCAACATTCAACATTCCAACATTCCCATGATGTTCGGAGTTCGGGTCAGGCCAGGACGCACTTCCGTCCTACAGACGCCGGCCTTAGGCCGTATTCACACACAACATAAATGCCGCGGAAATTCTGCAGCATTTAGGCCTCATGTCCACGGGGAAAATCAGGCCCGCTACGGATTCTCCATGGAGAATCCGTAGCGGGTCCCTCCTGCCCCGCGGACATGAGGGCTGAAAATAAGAATAAACTTACCCGCAGCGGACCGTGCAGATCTTCTCTTCTTCGCGGCCAGATCTTTTTTCTTCGGCCGGCGGATGTGCTCGGCACGTCGGCAGTGTGCCTCGCGCATGCATCGGGCACATCCGCCGGGCCGAAGAAAGAAGATCCGGCCGCGAAGAAGGGAAGATCTGCACGGTCCGCTGCGGGTAAGTTTATTCTTATTTTAGGTCTCCCGCGGATCCGAACGGCTTCCATAGGCTTCGATAGAAGCCTGCGGGAGCCGTCCCCGTGGGAGACCCGCACCTAAATGGAGCATGTCCATTTTTTTTCATGCTCCATATTTTTTTTTATTCACATTTATTGACCATCCGTGGGTATTTATCTACCCGCGGGTGGTCAATGCATCCCTATGAGGTGTGGATCCGCATGCGGGTGAAGAGTTAAAATCCGCTGCGGATTTTAATTCTTCTTTTCCCCGTGGACATGAGGCCTTACAGTCCAAGCTATGTGAGGTTACATTCTCCCGAGTGAGCGCAATATTGGGTTGGAAAACTCGGCCCAATATTGCGCTTTCCAACGTAGAATTTTGACAGTGATGCAAAGCATTTTTGATTAAAAATGGCATAGTTTCTGTGAAATTACAATCTTCAGGTGCGCGTTTCACGTACGTGATAGGATCGCAATTGTTTCCCATTGACTTCAATGGGAAACATCATATTGCACTTGCATGCACTTCACACGGCATGCAATGTCTTTAAAGCTACCATTGAAAATAATGGGTGAGGCATTTGCCAAAAGATAGAACGTATGAATGAATCGATTGAAAAGAATGGATTTCAGGATCGTGTGAGTTTTGTGCGCAAAACTCGCGCAAGAATATCGTTTGCATGAATAAGCCTTGAAGGAGATTTCTAACATCTCCTTCCCCTGCAGATTCTAAATCCAAGGCATGCCTATTTTTATGGTAGATTTTAACCCTTGAAATAGAAGGGTTAAAATCCGCCGCATATCTGCAACGATAACTGCGGCACGATCCGCACTATTTACAGATCCAGCACTTTTAAAATTGTATTTGCGGCACGCTACACTATTAATGTAGCACATCTACACAATCTGAACGGCCCGACAGTAAGGCCGACTGCAGACGGCCGTGTTGGATCCCGGTGCGAGAATTCTCGCAGCGGGATGCGGACCCGTGCCCCTGCAGAGGCCTGTGGCTCACCCGCTCCCGGTGTCTTCATTCTCTGCTATGCGCCGGCCTGTCACCACTGACATTTCTGTGCGGGCCTCTGCGATACCCGCACAGAAATAGAACATGCTGCAATTTGTTTTCTGCGCGTGTTTTCACGCGGGCAAATCACGGCCATCTGCCTAAAATTCCGTTATCTAATGCAATCCTATGGCAGCGGACACGGGCGGAAATTCTGCACCAAATCCTGCCGCGGAATTTCTGCCTGTGTGCAGGGGGCAACAAAGACACATTCTTTTAGGGTATGCCCACAAGGGGCAGATTTGTTGTGCATTTTCCATGCGGGCCCTCCACATAGAAAATCCACTGAATTTATAGTAGCAGCAAAGTGAATGAGTTTTTTAAAATCCCGTCCACACGCTGTAGAAAAAATCCGCAGCGGAAAATGCAAAAAATGTTGAATCCACAGAATGTCAATTTTAATATCGGATTTTTGGTGCGATTTCCACCTCTTCATGTGAGGGAGAGAATTCCACACCAAAATCCACGTCAAAAGCCACATGAAATGATGATTTTTGTGCTGCAGATCTGCTGCAGACATTTTGCACCAAATTCCACCCTGTGTGGACTTACCCTAAGGCCTCATGCACACGGCGCATGCAGATTTCTGCAGTGGAAGATCTGCGAGTCGGTGCAGGAATTTTTAAATGCTTGCCGAGGATGCGGATGCAATCGTTTTTCCGTGCCAATGTGCGCAGATGCACAGCAGATCATCCGCATGGGGAAAAAAATCACAAGCACAAGGTGATTGCCTTCCCCCTCCTCCCCACCTACCTGCTTGGTGTCCAAGCAACCAGGGAGGTATATGCCTACAAATCCGCGATTGAATTGCGGATGCTTAGTGGATCGCAATTCTCTTCCATAGAGATCAATGGAGCCCATCCGCGTGGAATCTATGGTAAAATGGAGCATTCTGCAATTTCTTTTCTGTATGTGGAATCCAGGTGGGAATTCTTCATTGCGGGAATTTTTGGTGCCACTTTTCTGGCAACTTTTATCCTCTCCAAGTATTTTGTGATCAATTTCGTATCTTTATATGTGTCCAGAGTTGTTCCTACACTTTTTACGCCATTCACTACTGGAGCATTATTAACAGGAGTATGTGGGGTGATGTATGTACAGTGACGCTGAGGACTCTGATTGGCCGCAGTGGACACCTGACTTCCGTCTACCCAGAAGTCACCATCCGCTTTTTTTATTTTAGGCTGTGCCCAGTGGGTGGACGAGGTTTTCTTGTACTGACAAAACCCTTTTAGGGCTCGTTCATATAAGGCCTTTATTAGGGATATATTAAAAGACATAAATGGGCTAACACACAAACAAAAAAATATAAACCAGTAAAGTCCGTAACTTTTTGGTATACTACTGGCCTCCACTCAAAAACCGGATATGTGTGTGGGGCCAGATAACAGATCAGTGCTACAAGCAAGTAGTAGGAAGAGCTTAGTCACTTCCTAAACTGGTAAAGATCATACAGCATCAAGATTTGGAGGTATGATGCTCCTCTAACTTGGTATTGAAGTGCTGTAATGATCTACCAGAGTGATTGCTGTCTTAGACAGTATCCAACATAGGGACGTGTCAATATCTCAAACTCTTTAGCATCAATCACGAGCAATGAGAAAAAGTTTTCCTATAATAAGGATTTTTCACAATCGGACACTCATAATCGGAGTGTTTAAATGAACTGTGCTCGACGCGTTTCCCCACAAGAAAAATTGTGGTTCATCAGGAGCTCAGATGAATTCGACAGGCATTCGTATACAATGTATGTATACAAAAGTATGGGTCTTGACAATGGGAGATACTCTTATGGGAGCACTGTGTCCCTGTGGGGATGAAGGGAAGCCGTGCAGCGGCGCATATTTTCAGTCCCTCCTGTTCGGTGTGGAAACATCGCGGGACTTCAGCGTGGAGAAGGATATCATAGGATTTTCAGCAGCTACGGTTCCAATTTTTGCATGAATTCCTCGCCCACGTGAACGAACCCTTAAAGTGCAGACAAAGATTTCTTTACAAACAATGGAAACGTTGTAGTCTAATTGACTTCGTTCATCTGCAACGCCTGGGTACCAGGGAGATATTGCAGCGTTCTGTAGGGTGACCCCTCGCCCCGGAGGATCGCCGCTGTACTGAAATGATGGGAGGTGCTTTTGACACAAAAACATCTCTCATCTTCACGATATCGGGCAAAGTTTCACAGCCTGATGTCACGCGCGGCTGTGTGTAGGAAGCCTAAGACAGTGTAATCTCTCAGGAAAGTGTAAATTTGCTTACTGAAATTTCTATTTCCTTAAGTCCATGGCAGCACAAGCACAAATGGGTTAAGTCCCTTAGTACAACCAAACAGAATACTGAGAGTCAGTGTATTATAATAAAGCAATATTAACTTATAACTTAGGACAGGAGACTTGTGCTGCCTCTGGACTCCAGAAAATAGAAATTTTGGTAAGCAAATTTACACTTTCCTGATTGTCATATGGTAGCATAAGCACAAATGGGATTTGTAAAGCAATAGAATTTTGGGTGGGATAGCGGATGCTGATTCTCGCATCTTGCTGCCAAAATTCAAGTCCTCTGTTGAGAGTTTGTCTAGCCTGTAGTAAGGATAAAGGCAACCATATGGGAGCTTGGCATGTTTGATCTAATGGTATATGTCCAACTTCAGCCGAGAATGCAGTTGAAGAATGTGCTATGATATACATGAGGGAAGGTCGCCCCAAGACATTTTTCAATTTAGTATTAGTGTATCTTGACGCCACCAGGAATTCCTAGTGGAGTTAAGATTGAGAGGGGGTAGACGCCCCCTGATGCTGATTGGCTGCAAAGGGTTTTCAGCATCAGGTCCTGCAAGCCCACTAAAGTGTCATACAAAAAGTATACAGCGGCTGCTGCCACGCACACCCGGAACAAAGCTCCTTCAGCGGCAGCGGTCCACAAGCAGCGGCCGCTGCCGGCCATGCCACGCAGCCCCTGGACACAGTTCCTTCAATGGCGGCACACAAGCAACAACCCCCAATACTTCGGCAGCAGCGAGGCCATATCCGAAGTGAGAGTGCTTTTCCTGCAGCGGCCGTGAGCGAGCATTGTTTCCAGGGGCGCAACGGCGGTGATAGCGGAGTTCTGTGACGAAGCACTGAGCGGGGACGGAGGGTGCAGGCGGAACGAAGAGGTGAGCAGCCGCGCAGCTGTCATGCTTGGCTGAACTGCCGGGGTGCATGTCTGTGCTGCCTCGCATGAGGAGCCGCACCGCTGACAGCAGCCCACATATGAGGAGGGGAGGTGGAACGGCACAGCCACCGGATAAATAATCTTCTGTAGCACCAGCAGGGAGGCCAACGAGCATGGGAGAGGGGCTGGGATCGGGAAACGCACATCTGGGGAGCCATGGCAGAGTGACGGCAGCAGCGAGGACCTTGATTCAGGACTGGGATCTGGGATTAGGGGGGCAACATCTGAATGAAAGTGGCCTGGCAGACCTTTGAGGGAAACAATTGTACAGCCAATCAGGTACAGGGAGCGTCACCCAGCTGTCACTCTTGACTCCCCCAGGACTTCCTGGTGGCGTCAAGATACACTAAACCCTGGCAACAGTGCCTCTGAGTCCCAAGGATATACAGTAAGGCTGCTCTTTTGACATTGAGCATGCTGCTTTTCGTGCTCTCGATCCTGCAGATCTGGAAAGAGTACAGGTAAATAAATTTCCTGCTTAATATTTTTCTCTGAAGGTTAGTGTACTGGCCCAGTACATGCTTTCCTGGCCCCCTCCATAATGCTATTCATGTCATGTCTTATGTTGATGCTCTGTGCCAAACTGTTTTGTTATTCTGTTATGTGTATTGCACAGCTGCAGCAAATGAGAGGTTAAATGTCTGCAAAGTATGAGCTGACTGGTAAATGTAGCAATTTCAATCCTGTCAAGTGGTATGAGAGAGGTTATAAAAGTGAGTGTTTGAGAGCGGGAGAGGGCTTCTATCTTGTGTTCGATCGCGGTCCATCTTCTAGAGCTGATGGAGAGAGCACAGAGCTGCATGGGGGTACCTTCAACCTTCATGCAGTGAAGATGGAAGGAGGAGGAGAGATTTCCCGAGTGCCTGCTTCTATGAAGAGAGAGAGTGAGCCTGCCTCTGAGGTCTGAGTCCTGCTGAGTGGAGGTATGCATCTTTATTTGTCACAAACAGGCGTCCTGAAGTCTGGGTCTGCTGTGTGGAGGTACTCCAGCTTATCTATTTCCTGCACTTTCAAGTCTGTAATTTGTGCCTTGTGTATTGCTGAAGTTTCATTAAGTAAAGTTGTTCCAGGCCCTGACCATTCCCGGGGACCTGAGGTACTCTATCACCGACTGTGGCTCAATTATTTCCCCGCCGATGTTCATGCCGGTGAGTACCGGAATGGTGCCATCATCCATAACAAACTCCACACCTGCTCTACCATCTATTGGACATCCTGGGGTTGTTCGGAAGATGCCCAGTGCTGCCCTTGCCTTGGCTGTGATGAAGTGTTGATGAAGATGTTAATGTGTGTCCGACTCTGCAGGTTTTTAAGTCAAGCACCTGTAATGACATCAGCATCATGTGATCTGGGGCGCAGGTCAGAGCCACAGGGGCTGATAACATGATGGTGACATCATCACAGGTCCTGTGAGCACGTGGCTGCTGTCAGGCTCTGCATGTTTTATGATTTAGGACCTGTGATGACATCACCATCATGTGATCAGAGGCGGAGCATGCAATGCACTCACGGACAAGTGGTCGTTAGCACTTTGATGGTGCCAAGGATCAGGCTGGAGTTTCCCCCTGGGCCATAGGAGATGGTTGAGCAGTGTTGGTCTACATACCAGTTTCAGCTGAACAGGGAGTCATGGTACGTTGATCAGCTTTGATCTAGAGTAGCCATCCATAGTGACTGACATTTCGCTCTGCTAATCTTTCGGATACTATTTAATTAATGCTCCATACAGTCCATGCAAAATACACTTCATGATAGTTGCGCACAGCTGCAGATAAGGAATCTCTGCCGAAATCAGGTCAGCAATCTGATCTGGTCTAAGTTTTGGTTGTAGCCAGATAAAACAAATGGGCATGTGGCAATCCATGCTTTTGCCATGCCATTGTGTATAATGGGTCCGAAAAGTCTTTAGACCCTTTCACTTTTTATATTTTATGTTGTGGCCTTGTGCAAATTAAAAAAAAAAAAAAAGAATCTAGTGCCCCCCCCCCCCCCCCTACACTCAGTAAGTACCCCATCATGACAAAGTGCAAATAAAACGTTAGAAATCTCAGTTTTTCATTTTTCTAAAATCTACAAACATTTTGCATTAATATTTAATAACATTCACACCCTGAACTCAGGACTTAGTTGAAGCACCTATTGCAGCAATTCCAGCCTCCAGTCTTCTTGGGTCGATGCCACAAGGTTTGCACACCTGGACACGTCAGGTTGGATATTTGATTGGGCCCACGTCATGGCTCTGGCCGGGCCGCTCAAAGACATTCACAGAGTTGTCCCTAAGCTGCTCCTGTGTCGTCTTGGCTGTGAGCTTCAGGCCTTTATCTTGGTGGAAGGTGAACCCTCTGTCCAGATTGAGGTCCCCCTGTGCTCTGGTTTTCATTAACCCCCTTAAGGACACTGCCCTTCCCTCCCCCCCATTTTCATTTTTTCTCCCCCGTTTTTAAAAAACCCTAACTCTTTTCCATATCCATCAACCTAGCCGTGTTAGGGCTTGCTTTATTAAGAGGTGAGTTTTATTTCTCAAATGGTACAATCTAATGTACCATTTAATTTACTGAAAAACGTAAAAAAAAAAAAATCTAAGTGGAGTGAGATGGGATAGAAACGAAATGTTGCCTTTTTTGGGGGGGGGGGAGGGGTATGGCAGAAGGTTCTTGTTTTTATGGCATATACACTGCGGCAAAAATGACATAACTTTATTTTATAGATCAATCTGATTACAATTATGCCAAATTATGTATGCATAAGTATTTTTTTGCTGTACTACTTTTAAAAATTAAAGTAGGTTTGGAAAAACATAAGATTTTCTGCCTCCATAACTTTATTTTTATGTCAACATAGTTGTGCAAGGGCTCATTTTTTGCAGGAAATCCTGTAGTTTCTACTGGTACCATGTTAGAGCACATGAAATTTGGATAGCTTTTTATACATTTTTTCTTGGAGATGGGGTGACAAAAAAAAGCGCTGGCTTTACTTGCTTTTTCTGTATTTTTTTTCTACGAGGTCTACCGTGCTGGATAAATAATGCATTAACTTTCATAGATCGCACACGGCTTGATGGACAATCAGCTGTGGCAACCAAACAGCACAGTGTTATTTTATGGCAGAGGAGACGTTCAAGGCCCAGTTAAAGCCATCCGGTGATTTAAAAGCAGTCCGAGAGTCCTTTAGGCTATAGTCACATGAGCAAGCACAGGGGAACCCCTGGGGAGATGAACTGAGCCCTCAGGGTGTCCTCATCCCCGCAGGGACTAACAGTTTACAGAAGGATATTTAAATTGTGCTCCTGGGTGCAGCAGCGATGCTGCTGTGCGGCAGGGAACACACACACACACACAAAAGACCACTTACTTTTTTGTGGTCACAGTGCTATATTAGGCTTTTATTCACATGGAAGACAGATAGTCCCCTATTTGTGAACAGGTTCCGCTCCAGGAACCTGTTCGCAAGTACATTTGTTTGTATGTCCGAACAAATGGTTGTATGGAGCGGGATCGTGGGTGGATCCCGCTCCATACAACGGCGGGTTCCGGCTGTTCTTACAGTGGACACCCGGCGACAGCAGTTCCAATGAGCGGTGCGTCAGAACGGTTAACACTTTAAATGCCACAGAGCGGTATTTAAAATGTTAACAGTTCCGACGAGCTGCTAGGTGCCGACTGTAAGAAACAACCGCCACCCGACGTTCAGAGGGCCTGTACAGTGTCCTGCAATAAGATCGCGGGACGCTGTGCGGTTGCTAGGCAGCTGGGGGCCTTCTGATAGGCCCCAAGGCTGCCTATGCAGAGTGTCTATCAAGTGCACAGTTTGATAGGCGCTCTGCATAGGCAGCCCTAGGGCCTTCTATCAAGCCTGCCCTGTTTTTTTTTTTGGTTTGTTTTTTTTTTTTTGTTTTTTTTAAACATTTTACTATTGGATACACTTGTGGTGTTTACTTGTCACGAGTTTGAAGAAGAAAAAAACAAAAGTAAAATCTGATGCTAATTGTGCTTTTTAATGCATCAGACATGCATCAAAATAGCAGAAAAGACAGTCAGCACTCAAGTAAATACTGCCTTAGGTTGTGTTCACATGTTGCTGCTAGAAAGAACAAATCTGTGGACTTCACCTTCAAAAGGTTGTCCAAATAAGGCGGCCAGTACCTACGCTTCACACATAGCATTAGCACTTCGTCCCACATCACAGCAGCAGTCACCGAAGCCATCTACAGGGCTGTCCAAGCGTGGGAGTAGTTAGACCATCATCTGGGGCTGCAGGCAATAGATCAGAGTATGGAAGGGGGTCCTACAGTAGTCTTCTGTACTGTATTCTAGGACAAGACTTTAGTTGGCCTCAAAGACAAGTAGTCATTCGAAAAATAAAATCAAGTACCTATGAGAAGTCCTAACAAAGAACGGTTTGTGGGTATACCATACCACCACCAATAAACCACCATCTGGCCAATTACAAGATCGAAACACCGGTAGTCATACCAAACCCTCATCATCCATAGACACAAGGCAATTGGCTGACAGGGGTAGGCTCAGGTAACTTGCTTATAGCCTGAAAAAGCAAATCCTCTCTAATCCTTTGTTGTACGGGGGGGGCTGCACAGAACCCACCAAACTGCGACCCATGGACATGTAGTGGTTGATGCAGTTTCCTACAGATTATATAATTAACATCAAATGTAGTTTTAACAAAGCTGAGTTTAAGGGTTTTCCAGGATAGAACATTGATGCCTTGTCCTCAGATTGTGTATTAAAATGCACAATGACAGATCAATACTTGAAAAATATTTAATCTCGATCTGAAAAAGGCACAAGATACTCCAGTCACACCATTATGGGGAACATTCGACAAGGCCATAATCAGGTGCTTCTAAGCTGTCATCAAAATATTGTTCGTAATATTCAAGGAGGAGAAAGGGCTCTATGTACGTCTCCAGAACAGCTTGGTCCTGCCACATAAGCTTGTCCCAGGCCTTGACACGTGGCAACTTCTCCAAAAACCTAGATTTAAAAAAAGGAAAAATTAATTTCATGGAGTTCCAATGTAGACCCTGCAGTCTTAAAGGAGTTTTCCAAGCATCTAATATACTATTGTTTAGCAGACCTCTGCCACTCAGGATCCCCAATCAGCTGACCCCTTGTCCCGTAGTCAGTGCAGGGGAGCTGGACGCCTGCATTGGTATCGGAACCAGAAGTGTAGTAGAAAGGCTTTGCCGCCAAGCCAGAGGATTAGCTAATTGGCGAGATTACCAAGTGGCAAACCCCTGCCGAGTAACTCTTGATGACTTATCCAGAGGATGGATCAATTCTAAATGCCCAGAAAATAACCCTTGGCGTATTGTTAGACAAGAAGCCTACTTTTTGAGTAAAAGTTGCTTAAAAAGGGAGGGGGTGCTACCTAAAATTGTTTCACAAGCACTCTGTCCTTTCTGCTGACCAGGACATATGACTGCTGCAGCCAATCACTGGTTATAGGTGGTCACTGCTGTAGCCACTCATTGGCTACAACAGTCACATGTCCTGGTCAACAGCAGCCAGGAAGGACAGTACTTATGAAGCTATTTTAGGTAGTAGGAAAACCCCTAAGGCCTCTTTCCTACAAGTGTACTTGTAGCTGTATGTAACATACCGTAATTACAGAGGAGATTGCGTTCATACGGCGTTCACCTTCATTGGCATTTTCTAGTGGGCAAAATTAGATCCTCCTCTCCATTAGAAAATTACACCGATCTGTTTTTGCCTAGTGGAAATGCCAATAAAGGAAAATGTAGAATGAAAGGGGATGCATCCTTATTGTAAGTCACTTTCCACAGACTTTAATGGGCGTACTACATCCATAAAATAGTTGAAAAAAGGGCATGACAAGTTTTTCAAATATATGTGTATTTTATACTTTATTAGCTTCATATTATGGTCAACAAAAAGATTATGTACGAATATAAAACACTTGTCTGCAAGAGGCCTACTAGAACGTGTGTCTGACATTGATTGAGCCCAGTGGAAACGCTATCAGTCTTCAGATATGTGCATATTAGAGATGAGCGAGCGTACTCGGAAAAGCAATACTCGCTCGAGTAATTTGCTTTATCCGAGTATCACTGTGCTCGGGTCTGAAGATTCGGGTGCCGGCACGGAGCGGGGAGCTGCAGGGGAGAGCGGGGAGGAACGGAGGGGAGATCTTTCTCTCCCTCTCTCCCGCCCGCTCTGCCCTGCTCCCCGCTGCGACTCACCTGTCAGCCGCAGCGGCACCCGAATCTTCAGACCCGAGCACAGCGATACTCGGATAAAGCAAATTACTCGAGCGAGTAGTGCTTTTCCGAGTACGCTCGCTCATCTCTAGTGCATATTGATCTGCATACTGATAGCAGATTCTTCCTCACAATATCATGCTACAAAGTTTAAAATCCAGTTACAAAAATATAAATAAATTTATGCCTTACTTACTCGTCAACGTCAATAGCAATAAAGTGTTCATAAAAGGGCCAGATCATGTAATCTATCATAGACACGGATTCTCCACCAAAGTAAGGGGTGTTCTTCTTGGTCAGTGCCTGTAGATAAGGAGAAGATGAATTACAAGGGTCTCCCCTGAGCAGTATATGGTGTTACATGAGTGAGAACGCATAACTACCAACCTCCCTGGGTTAAAACTTTAGAAATATTGCACCATTCTTGGGATAAGCAATTACTTGCATTTCAGATGTCCAAACCAGGAAGAGTCCTGTGTGTACAAATTCATCCTGCTGCTCTCCCTGGAATCCATTGTTGAGTCTGCACAGTTGGCCACACTTTGTCCTCCTCACCTGAACGATGTTTCCTCAACTTTTGTGCATGCTTGGAAGAAAAGGAAAAAAAAAGTCTGCTTCCAAGATGCTCGGCGCCTTCTATAAATGCTTATAGGTTCCACTAACATCAGTGAAGCCCATACAATAAGAGGCTGAGAATGTGCAGTAAAATGTACTCTTACTGCATGGGCTCAGGCGCATGTATAGACTATGGGCACCACTGACGTCAGTGGAGCCCATAGAAGAGAAGACGAGGCAAAGCATGAGCAGTAAGAGCACATCTCGGGGAAGAAAGGACATTTCACTGCACATTCTCAACTTCATCGTATTATATGAGTCTACTGATGTCAATGGAGCTCATTAAAGATCATAGAAGGCGCCAAGCATCTTGGGAGCAGACCAACAATATCACTTTATTCAAACATTTGCCAAAGTTGGGAAAGTGCCACTTGGGTGAGCTGAGAAGTGGGACCAATATGCAGAATTGACTAGTGAATGCAGGGAGAGCAGCAGGACAACAATTGTACACACTGGACTCTTCCTGGTTAGGACACAGGGAGCACAAGTAATTATGTTGAACTGTGCAAGATTTCTAAGAGTAAGGCCGCCTGCACACGAGCGTTCCGGATTACGCCAGTGGATTTTCACACGCGGGAGACCTGCATATGGCACCTAATTGTGCTTGCGGATAGGTGCAGATGCTTGAAAAAATCACACGCGGCTATGCTGCGGAAAACGCGCAGAAAAACCTGCAGCCTCCTACCACGCCTACTTACTCTAATGTCATAGCAACCAGTTCCTTCATCCACAGCTGCACCGCGGATGTACTGCGTGAAAAAACGCGTCCATACACTTGTATTAGGCCACTTGCAGACGAGCGGGTCGGATCTGGCGGCGAGAATTCTCGCCGCGGGACCCGACCCGAGCACCTGCAGAGACGAGCGCGTACTCACCCGCGCCCGGCGGCCCCGGCTCTTTCATGTGCCGGCGCATGCGCAGACCGGAGCCGGCGGCCGGGTAAGTGACGTTTCTGTGCGAGGCTCTGCGAGTCCCGCACAAAAATAGGACATGCCGCGGTTTGTTTGCCGTGCGAGATTTCGCGTGGCCAAACCACGGCCGTCTGCATAGGAGTGCGTATTGTAATGCACTCCTATGCAGGCTTTCAGTGGCGGAAATCCCGCGGAAAATCCCGCCGCGGGATTTCCGCCCGTGTGCAGGCGGCCTTAGTGTCTCCATGCACAGAATCCGCCCCGAATTAGGACATGCTGCGTTTTTCTAGCGCATGAAAATCCGCGATGCAAATCCGTCCGTCTGGGGACAACTGCGGATCCCCATAGAAGTATATTGGCTTTGGTCAGGTGCGGACAATCTGCTTAAAATACCGTGGCAGAAATTCCGCCCGTGTGCAGGCACCCTAAATTAGAAGTTTGTTTGCTTTTTAGATTCAAGATTAACAGCATTTGTGTTATGGGAAAAACCTTTTATTGGACCCTTTTGCACAGACAAAAAAAATTTGCTCATGCCAACAACCACTGACCGACAAAGACTGTCGCTCAACACTCCTTCCCGCCATACACCCAGGCAGATCACTTAACATCCAGTTGTCCCCAAATAACAAACATAGGATTTGGCCAATACAGATGCCATTTTTGTACTAGCTGAAAATTAATTTTTTTTATAATATATAAGAGTTTTGCACGAGTTATGTTCCAATGTGCAGTTGGTCTAGCATGAAAATTAGAAATGTTCAACTCTAGCGAAAACAATCCATAGTGCCCAAAAGTACGTTGATTATATTAACTCTGATGATCAATAGCGTAAAAGATGATTCTTCTTGGCAATAAGCCAGTATTTTGCTTTAATAGGGGTATTCGCATCTTGGCACAATAGCCCCCATTCACAGAATGGAAGATAACTTGCTGATCAGTGGCACCCCCACCAATCCAGATATTTTCTCCAGAAGTTTAACAGTGGTGGCCACACATACATGCCCTCACTCTATTCACTTCAGTGGGAACGGCTGGAGATAGCCAAGTTCAAGTGCTCAGTAGAGCAGTAGTGCTCGGTGTTTTTACTCGGAAAAAGCGGTGCTCGAGTGCAAAAAACACCTGAACCGAGTACGCTCGCTCATCTCTAGTGCTCAGCTATTGATTGGCAGATCCCCTTGTTTGCACATTAACACAGAAGGACCTGGCAATCAGCATCTGGAGGGAAGATGGTGGGAGAGGGAATACAGGTGTACAAGTTTTATTGACCTTCTAGAGTCCAGCTCTTCAAAGTTCAAAATAAGAGATTTGCAAAACCACTAAACCTATTGGAATAAGTGACAGACCTCTTAAATCGGTGCATCTGTCATTATGCTGTGCTGACCTTTCCCCCAGCTTGGGCATCTTAGCAGAACTGAGAGATTCCCTTTAATACTTTTATTTGTAACCTCTTATACTAAATAAACTTTACTGTTAATTCCTCAGCATGAGACAAGTCATTCACCAACTACACCCCTCCTAGGGATATGTGCGAAGAAGCAGTTTTCAGGCATCTCATCATTTTCAAGCAGGTCTATGCATCTAATTATATGGTTATAAACATGAACCTAGAATTAGTCCAATAATCAAATTGAAAGTTATGCATGTAATTACTCCTATTTAATCGTTAATTTAATTATTTGCCCTGTGTTGTTCTTTCTTCTTCTGTTCTCAGAAATTTTTCTTCACCATCATAAATTTAAATTTTATGCAATTACCCCAATATTTATTAAATATATTCCCCATTAGATGTACAGTGTATCACCAGCTAAAATGCTGAGGAAGGGGTGCAACGGCCCCGAAATACATTATTATATGCTGGATTAACTTAATAAAAACAGAGGAGTCGAGCTTAAACACATCTCGTACCTCTGATTAAAAAGGGATTTCACCTACAACCACATTTTTTTCCCTTCCTTTATCCCATAGGGAGACATGGGAGATTATATATTACACATACATATACAGTGGTGCCTTGATATAAAGAGTTTACTCCGTTCCAAGACGGAGCTCATAAGGCAAAAAACTTGTATGTCAAAGCACTTTTCCCCATTGAAACGCCATAAATGCGTTCCAATGGGAAAACTAACTACCTGTAGAGGGGGGAGGTGGGAGGGAGAATTGCTGCTGCAGGCTGTCACACCCTCCTCTACGCCGACAAAGCATTTCTTTCTGGATGTGGGGCTTGAATGCCGCACCTCCAGCAACCTAATGCTTTGATTGGTTAACTCAGCGCAGTGTCAATTAAAGCTGGCGCTGGGTTAACCAGTCAGATCATTAGCTTGCTGGAGGCGGGGCATTCAAGGCCCACATCCAGAAAGCTATGCTCTGTCGGCATGGAGGAAAGAGCCACAGCCTGGAGCAGCGCCGCAGACCATTGGGAGGACAAAATGCTGGCGACAGGTGGGTATAGACTTCATCCCCCCCTGAGCCTTAGCTTGCGAGTTTTTTTGACTTGCAATCAGGCTCGTACCCCCAAATTTATGCTTGTTAAGCAGAGCAAAACTTCAGGAGAGAGCCTGCTCGCAAGTCAAAAAAACTCACAAGCCGATATCTATATCAGAATGATAGGACAGGCTGATTTTTTTTGCTCCACATTACTTGAGTTGGTTTCGTAATTCTGCATTTTAACTATCTCGCATTGCTCTAAAAACGTGCAATTTTCTCACACGTGTGAAGGCGCCGTTAGGGGTTTTTTTCTTGCCTTGTCCTTTGTGTATATAAGAAAAGCTGAAAAGCTACAGAACAGGAACTTTCCAGACTGTCTTATACAATTTCTTACCTCTTCAAGTTTAAATTCCTCATAAAACTGTAACTTTAATTCAGTTGTATCCTGAACGTCCTTTAAAGCGGACAAAATCTGTTCCATGATCGAGATAACCTGAAGTCAGACAAACAAAACTGTTACTTGTCTTGTTATACTTGGGAGATGTCTAAGTTGTACAAGTTTCTATGTAGATTGATTAGTGACATCCTTCCTTGTGGCTGTATAACATCTGCATACCACCAACTAAATACCTGGGTGTCATGTGGTTCTTTGAAACTGAACTTAGATCATAGAATGAGATGATATGGTAACTTTGGGTGTTCAGTAGACGCAGTGGTGAAGAGTGGATGGGAAGGGGGTACAGCAATGTGAACAAGGACACTTAGGCCTCATGTCCACGGGCTTTAACCCTTTCCAATCCACTGTCTGACCTGTGAAGACATTATGATTTCAGGCTGTACAGCTCCGATGTTGGAAAACATCCGTCGGGGTTCTCTTACTGTATATTGCCAGCCTCTTTGCTGTCGGAGCCTATCCAACGTGTTACCTCATATGCTGGCTAAAGCCAGTACTGCATAGCGCCGTTGTATAATGGCAGAAAAAGAGTAAGCCCCCCTAGGAAAACCAGGATACAAATTGGATTGGAAAGTGTTAAATCCGCAGCGTTTCTCCCGCACGCGGATCCGCGCGCCCATAGGGATGCATTGAACACCCGCAGGTAGTTAACTACCTGCGGATGTCATTTTTCCCGTCAGGCGCGGATCCGCGTGCGGGAAAAAAAATGGACATGCTCCATTTTCATGCGGGTCTCCCGCAGGCTTCTATTGAAGCCTATGGAAGCCTATGGAAGCCGTCCAGATCCGCGGGAGACCCGTACCAGAATTAAACTCACCTGCTCCGGACGATGCGGTTCTTCCCTTCTTCGCGGCCGGATCTTCTTTCTTCAGCCCGGCGGATGTGCCTGGCGCATGCGCCGGCACGCAGCCGCCGGGCCAAAGAAAGAATATCCGTCTGCAAAGGAAGGAAGATACGCATCGTCCAGAGCAGGTGAGTTTATTCTGATTTTTAGGCCTCATATCCGCGAGGCAGGAGGGGACCCGCTACGGATTCTACATGAAGAATCCATAGCGGGCCTGATTTTCCCGGTGGATATGAGGCCTTAGTGTAATACCCCAGAGTTTGGGGTCCTTCAAGTTTGTATGTGTTTGCACTGGTGTACCTATGTGTTGACTTCACCAGGTTTCTTCAAGGTAGAGTCATTTTTACCTACCATCTTGTTCCCTGCGGTCTACCCAACTAAAGGCCTGACCCCAGGCGTTGCAGTGGTAGTCAGTTTTCCATGAGCCCATGACAGCACATCTGAACAGAAAACAGAAACCTTTTATGTCTCTAAAGGGTAGGAACAGCCTTCACCTCCTTAGTCTGTAGTAAGATCTATAGACCATTTGAGGCCTTTTTTCATTTTATGTCTTTTTATCCTTAAAAACTCAGCAGTGAGTAGGGAATTAGCTCATTATGCCCCTGGCAGCACCCATGAGAGATTTAACCCATTAGTGACCAAGCTGGTTTGCACCTTAAAGACCAGGCCAAATTTTGGAAATCTGATATGCGTCACTTTAACAGAGAATAACTCTGTAAAAGTTTTGCATATCAAAGTTTTTCCGACATTGTTTTTGCGCCACATATTGTACTTCATTTTAAAGACAGGATTTCTTCTATAGTGCACATAAAAATGAGGATTTGCATCCCAAAATAGATACCCCTGTTTGTCCCGTGTTCAGAAACCTATCCATTGTGGCCCTAATCTTATGTCCATCTACACAACGGAGCCAAAAATCTAAAGGAGCAGCCAGTGGCTTTCAGAACAGACCTTTTTCTTGAAGGCGATTTTGGCCCCATTGCTCAGTTGCAGAGCCGTTGAGCTGCCAAAACGACAGAACCCCAACAAATAACCCCATTTTGAAAACTAGACCCTTTAACAAGTTTATCTAGGGGTGTACTGCATATTTTGACCCCAGTTTTCGGATGAATCTAAGCAATCCAGAAAGAATAGAAAATTTACAGTTTTCATTTTGTCAATTGTGTAATTTAATTTTTTTTTGTTGTACAGCACACATGTGAAAACGTTCACCCCACAAAGGGATACCCCTGTTTGTTCTGTGTTCAGAAACATACCCATTGTAGCCCCCCAATCTGCTTAATGGACACCTGGCTAGGCCTATAATAGAGGGAACACCCATTGGATTTCAGGGCACAACTGATTTTCGCTCCCCATTGCTCACTTGTGCAGAAAAACATTTGACTCCCTAAAAATAATCTGCCCCCCTCCCGAGGGCTAATTACAGAGGCCTGGTCGGGAGGGGCACATGGGCCAATGCAACCAGGTATCTCAACACTTTTTTTGAAGGAAGGTGGAGGGGGGGAGTAGGGCGCAGTACACACTTTTAGGTGCTAACATAAGTTATGTTTTCTGGGCAAGTTGTATAGATAGTTAAAATAGGAGCCCGGCCCTCCTCTGAGGTAGTTGATTTTTCTCATTAAATGCAAGATAGTGTTTCTCAACTCTATTGAAGCAAGGCCAAGCTGCAATACCACATAACCCATGTACTGGTGTGGTGTTTTTTGGAAAAAAGTAGCCCAATTTTTTTTTTTTTTTTTTAATCTGTGTACAATTTAATGTTTATCCCCAGGAAAACTAGCCAAAATACCTTATTGAAACACTCAAGTAGGCTCTTCTGTTGTGCCTTTTCATAGGGATCCTCTGGGTTTAGCTTTTTCCCAGGATAAGCTTCATCCAGGTAATCACAGACACTTACGGAGTCATGGATTATTTTACCATCTGATGTTTCTAGACAAGGCACCAATCCCAGAGGACTCTTCTCAAGAAACCATTCCGGCTTGTCCATTAGGTTAATGTTAACAACTTCATGTCTGGACAGAAAAAAAAACAGAAATTACACTTTTAAACATGAGTCACATTAAATCATAATATAAAAACAGATTAAGAACCAAGGAAGAACAATATGGATCTCCTTTGCCTCCAACTAGCATGTCATTTATAGTTACATTCCCTATGAAGTCATCATTGACCACCGCCTTGAAGACAGATCCAAGTTGGAAGAACTTTATAGAAATATAAAGCTTTACATATCTTTGAAAGTGGTAAAAAAGAAAAAAAAAAAAAAAAAAAAAAATGGTGCCTACTTGATTCCTTTGGCAGCTAAGACAAGCCGTGCCCTTTCGGCATAGGGGCAGAACCTCATGCTGTAAAGTCGAATTAGCCCTTCTGGTACCGGTCCTGGGGCTGGGCTGCCTGAAACAATATAGCCATCACTTAGTAAGCAGATAAGATGGAACAGGTCTTACAATGCAAATTAGTTTTGTAAAGGAGAAAAAAAGGGGGGGGGGGGGGGGAATAACTGAAGCTCTGACCTATAGATTAGCTCCAGTAAACCGGTGTCTCCTCTCCACCAGACGTGAGGGTTCTACCAGACGTGAGGGTTCTCAGCTTTTTCACACATTGTAGTCAGATTTTGTTTTTTGTAATTTTCTTGGAATAGCAGCAAAAGCTACAACATATGAATGACCTCAGTCACAAGACTTTGGAAGACACCACAGCTGCATAATGCTGGTGATACATTTTGAGATGCAGGCATGTTGTAAGCCAAGTAGGCAGCCAGGGAGTGAAAGTTGGCAAAACTCAGAAACAACCATTATGGATGGCAACAAAACAGTCTTTACTGGGAGGTTTGCAGAGATACAGCCATAATGGGATAGAAGCAGATGTCTCAACGAAGTGCAATGCTTAACATTCCAAAAGTCAGTTCGCAGGTGACAATGGAGTCTCTCCTCTTGGCATTGCACTCTGATGGGTACATCGCTGACTATTTGTTGCAGCATCTCCTCAAGTGGGGATAAACCAAGATGCTGCACTGAAGACTCCATTGATAAAAAGTTTATAAAGTCAGTCATAGCAGTACAGCCAATAGAAGGGTGAAAAGTGGCATAAGAGCTACAGTGTACACCATGCTATGGGGCGTTTAGAAAGTGACTGTGCTGGTTGGTCCTATTTTTCTTTAGCTTGCGAGGACCAGTGCAATACCCCCTGGTGGTTTTACCTCTCCACACATCTTCCATTACCCTTCTCCCAATTCCCTAACCTATTGCTTACCAAGTCTTTATTTCCTGTGTGTCGAATTCTGGCTCCATGATGAGGGGTCATTTTGATTTTATGCCCAATTTATAGGGAATGTGCGGTGCCATTTTTTTTATAGTGCCCAAGAAAATGAGAATTTACACCCCAAAATGGATCCCCGTTTGTTCAGTGTTCAAAAATCTCCTCATTGTACCCCTAATTTACTTACTGGACACACGGCTAGGCCTATCATGAAGGGAATACCTGTTGAATTGTAGGGCACAGCTGAATAAATTCCAGGCTCCATTGCTCAATTGTGCTTTTTAACAAAAAGAAAAATAAATAAAAATTGACTCCCTAAATTTACCCCCCCCCCCCTCCCCACACCTTTTTGGGATTCCCTAAATCTTAGATAAAAGCAATAATGTAAATTGTGTGGAATGCCCAAAGACAGGGGTAATTATGGGGATCCTGGTTGGGATAGGGGGTGAGTATTTTCAGCTGTGACTGAAGATCGATCCCCAGTGATCTCTCCTGCCTACCGATTATTTTCAGGAGCCAGTAGATTTCAAATCATGGGGGTGGGGTTAATGTACAAATTTTTACAGCAAAGCTACACTTTGTAGTAATTTATTTAAAAAAAAAAAAAACCACAACCACAACTGCGCATTAATCTCATCAATTTGACGAAAGAGATGAACATTTTACAGGTAAAAGCTGAACGTACACGGGCGGAAATTCCGCAGTGAGATTTTGCGCAGAATTTCCGCTGTTGCATTAGTTTATACAGAGAGCCAAAATATGACCGTGTGATAACTTGTGCAGTAGCAAAATCGCGGCACAGCCTATATCGGTGCGAGCCGCACTGAAACGTCACAGCTGATGTGCCAGCTCTGCACCAGCCGGCACATCACAGAGCAGAGAAGACGCCAGAGGCGGCAAGCTGCGGGTCACGGGTCGCCTCCCACTGTGAGGATTCTCGCAGTCGGAATCCGACCTGGCCGTCTGCATTTAGCCCACGTCACGAGCATTACTTAAATGAGACAATGAGTTCTGTTAAAGAACAGAACCAGTTCTGCCACATACATATGCAGCGCACCGTGCCAACTTAACCTCATAGTTTGTTATATATAAAAAGTATCAAGCAGCATGAAGGTTCTCCAGTCTGTCTCAAAGTTCATATCTCAAATTCAGCTTTGTATTGCAGCCATTAGAATGTATATACAGCATTTGAGCTGTTATCTACGGTAGATGAACAGGTTACTACATCACAGACCCCCAATATGCTCCCTTACAGCCTCACACTTACCCTTGACCAAACTCTTCTCGGAAAAGCTCATCGCTGCAGGCTGTCCGTCAATGGAGTTCTCTGTATGAGAAGCAGAGAGCACATATATACATATGTCAGTGTATGGGGCACAGCATCAGCTGTGTATATTATATGTGGCCTCACATACCAGAAGTGAAACCTTATATAAGAATTGAGCTTCCTTATTTACATGTCTGTAAGCCAGACTCCTCCCCACTAGGGATCAACCAGAAACAGACAACTCCTCCGGGTGGAGATCTGCTTCATCTGCACATGGATTACAGAACAGCCTCATACATGTGATTAAAGCTCTAGTGCATGGTCCCATACATCAGTCCCGAGTGGTTGGATTGCAGGAACAGTGTGTCCAACAACCCTGTCTGTCAAGATTTATGGCAGAGAAGGTAAAACCCAGAAACTCTGTTCCAGCTAGCTGACGGAACGATCAGAGCAAGAAGTGAATGAGAACTATGGAAAGAGCACAACACTCGGCTTCTGCCTGTTACTGTAGGCTCTAGCCGGATGGCCAGTAGCCATGGTAGTGGTTTCCAAATTTGGTTATAAAAAGCAGAGATCGGACTACCCATTTAAGTGTCCTCTAGCTGCAAGGTGCATGGTTTTCCCAAAACCAGTGTAGCCATTAAAAAGTAACAGCTAGTAAACACTTAATAGCAAACTTTACTTGGGAGGTTGTTGGCTGTCAAAACCCAACCATGTACCAGCCAGCCATGCAGTGACCGGTACATGGGACTGTACCATTATAGTATTAGGCCAAAAACACTCAGCCACACCATTTACAGAAGAATCATGCGGCCATTGGTGAGATTCAAATTGGTAATAGTTCTCAGTTCAGGATTTCATGCTCCACCATCTTAGTACACCTGGAATCATTTCAGTGCTTTGAAAATACTGTCTGGTGTTGCCAAAACAGGCTAGTTATACTATCAACTTTCTCCTTGGAGAATAGAGTGCAGTCTGTCCCCATTTATTTGAGAATATTCCATCCATTACACTCAAACAGCATGTATGCAAGGATTTGGATGATAATGAATTAATCAGAGCCAGCTTGGGTTTGTAACAAACGGTTCATGCCAGACTAATCTAATTTCCTTCCTCATTTGACAAAGTATCTCGTACCATACTTATTAAGAGAAAAAAGACCAAATATAGGATCTTTAGGTAACGAAGGTAGATTTACAACTGGTTGAGTGATCGTACTCAGTTGTCATAAATGGCTGCACATTCAAGTGCAAGAATGTATCAAGCGGGGTACCACAAGGCTCTGTCTTAGGCCCAGTGTTGTTCAACATTTTTATAAATGATGTGGTAGGGGAATTTGATGGGCAACTGATCAAATTTGCCGACGACACAAAGCTATGAGGGATAGCTAACACTAGGGAAGAGAGGGAGAGTATTCAAAAAGATCTAGAAAAGCTTGCACAGTGCTCAGTGACTAAGAATGGTATTTAACAAGGAGAAATGCAAAGTTCTACATCTGGGCAAGAAAAATGAAAACGTACATACAGAATGGGAGGAATTGGGCTAAGCAGCACATGTAACAAAGACTTGGGTATACTAATCGATCATAGACTGAACATGAGTCAATATGATGCAGCAGCACAAAAGGCAAACAATTCTGGGATGTATTAAGAAAAGCATAGAGTCTAGATCACATGAGGTCATTATCTCCCTCTACTCTTCCTTGGGCTGCATTCGCACGAACGTATATCGGCTCAGTTTTAACGCCGAGCCGATATACGTTGCCCTCGTGTGCGGGGGAAGGGGATGGAAGAGCCAGGAGCAGGAACTGAGCTCCCGCCCCCTCTCTGCCTCCTCTCCGCCCCTCTGCACTATTTGCAATGGGGAGAGGCGGAACGGGAGTGGGGCTAATTATCGGAACTTAGCCCCACCCCCGCCCCACCTCCTTTCATTGCAAATAGTGCAGAGGGGTGCAGAGGAGACAGAGAGGGGGCTGGAGCTCAGTTCCTGCTCCTGGCTCTTCCATCCCCCACCTCCTGCACACGAGGACAATGTATATCGGCTCGGCGTGAAAACCGAGCCGATATACATTCGTGGGAATGCAGCCTTAGTCAGACCTCATGTGGAATACTATGTCCAGTTCTGGGCACCCCACTTTTAAAAAACATACCCCACATCGACAAACTGGAGCAAATTCGGAGAAGTTCCCAAGATGGCGACTGGTCTGAAAATCATGTCCTATGAGGAACGGTTAAAGGATTTGTGCGTTTGAGAGGAGACTTAATAGCAGTCTACAAATATCTGAAGGCCTGTCACAGTGCAGAGGGATCAGCCCTATTCCCATTTGCACAACAAAAGACTAGAAGCAATGGGATGAAACTGAAGGGAGGAGACAGATTAGATATTTGACAGTAAGGGTGATTAATGAGGGGAACAGGTTGTCACGGGAGGTGGGGAGTTCTCCATCAATGGAAGTGTTCAAACAGAGGCTGGACAAATATCTGTCTGGGATGATTTAGTGATGCTGCACTGAGCCAGGGGGAGGGGGGGGGGTGTTGGACCAGATGACCCTGGAGGTCCCTTCCAACTCTACCAGACTAGGATTCTGGACTGATCAGTCAAATCTTGAAATACTCTAACAGAAGGTAGTTTGTTCACTGAAGGACTGGAGAGCGGTACAATAATGAGTGTCTGCAAGTAACCATGAAGCATGGTGGAGGTTCCTTGCAAGTTTGGGCCTGCAGTTCAGCAAATGAAGTTGGGGGATTGGTCATTATTAATGGTGTCCTCAATGCTGAGCTATACAGCTAGCTAGTTATCATTATGCATTACTATCAGGAAGGCATCGGATTGGCTCCAAATTTATTCTACAGCAGGACAACAACCCCAAACATACAGCCAGTGCCATTAAGAACTCTAGTCTGAATAACAAGGAGTCCTGGAAGTGATGATATGGCATATCCATAGAACCCCAATCTCAACATAGAGTTTGTCTTGGATTACAAGACAAGAAAGATTTGAGCTAGAGTAAAAATAAAAAAATAATGTACAAGTGTACCTAGAAGAGTTGGTGCCATTTTGAAAGCAAAGGGTGATCACACCAAATATTGATTTGAATTAGATTTTTTAAATCACTTTGCATTTTGTTAACAGAAATACTAATACGTAGTTTTAGTGTAAATTTTTGAAAGCATTACTTTCCGGTATTTTCCCCTACACCTGCCTAAGATTTTTGCACAGTACTGTATATATTCTTGTTGTACTTTATGTTCTTGCCAGGACTTTCAAAGAAGTCACATGACTTAGTCCATAGATACAAAAATCCAGAGCGAGCAGTCAGCTCCTGTGTGAGCACAGGAGCGACAATTGGGCCATCAGCCCATGTAAAAGGTACTTTGTTTACAATGTAATTAAGGGCTTATTCACAAAGGCAAGACTCTTGCATGAGTTTTGTGCGTTGAGATGCAACTACGTACTCCATTCTTGAATGGCCTTACTCACATGACCTTTTTTCTCCCCTTGCAATGATATTTTCAATGGGACCTTAAGACATCGCATGCCATGGGTTGTGCATGTGAGCGCAATGCAAGTTTTCCTATTGAAAGCAATGGGAAACACTTGTGATCCTCTGACGCTCGTGAAACACGCCTGAGGATTGCCATTACACAGAAGTGATGCGCGGCGCTTTTGAATGCTAAATGCTTAGCATTGGCAAGTGCAATATTTTGCATAGGTTTCTTGGTCCAATATTGTGCTCGCCTGTATGCATTTAGCTGATCACTGGCTAATCCTTAAGATTGTATAACGAACACACAATGACAGTCTGAGAAGGCACAATCTACTCCGATAACGGTTATGGCAAACCTTCGTCAAGGCAGTAATCAGCGGCTTCCAAACTGTCCTCCAGATATAGTTCATAAAAGTCAATAAGAATATCCGGCTCTGTATAAGTCTTTGTAATAGCAGGGTCCTGCAGCATGAGATTGTCCCAGGCATTCATACGAGGCGTATTGTCCAAAAACCTGGAATCAGAGCAAAAATTATATATAGAAATTCCTAATAGTTCCAGTCTAGACCCTGCAGTGTTAAACAGGAGGCGTAACTTGAAGCTCCCGGCCCCCAATGCAAAACCTGTAACAGGACCCCCAACTATAATGCTTTACTCATAGTACTGGGTTCCCTATATGGAGAAGAGGCCTTATGGGCCCCCTAAGGCTCCTGGGCCCAGGTGCAACCGCATCCCCTGCACCCTCTATAGTTACGCCCCTGGTGTTAAACATTTACCCCACCCTCAGGCATCTTATTCTGTTAAAGATATAGGAGCATTTATTACATTTTTTACCCCAGTTTCTAGCAGAAAAAAAAAAGTGCAAATTTTCTCCTTTCTGCACTGACATGCTTTCGAGAAATCGGTAGGACATCAGGAGGGGCATACCCACCCCAGACCAACATATGTATAATTCACATGTATGGCAGGTTGGTCATTTTTATCTAGGCCCATGGAGCGGCACTAAATACATGAATAGGTGTGCGCCTCTTCATGCGTTCAGAACACCCAGGAAAGATTGTACCATTGCCCTCATAGTTTGGTGCATGCAGGGAGATGTCCAGTACGGCTGCCATTTCATGTCCCACAGCTTTGCCCAGAACGAGCCTGCCAGTTACTGTATACAGGTACAAACATTATTATATTTCATTGCGGTGGATTTCACTTCATACATCCTCCAGAGAAGACATTTAGCGTTTGCAGAGTTTAACAGAAGTGTGTAATATTTTTATGCCATTTTGCATAGATTGAGAAATATATTTCCTTTAGCTTTCACTACCACAATACGTATATATAGATCATGCATGTTGTATGGAGGGGGCTCAGAAGCCGAACCTGCTCTATACCCAGTGCGTGCCCTCTGTTTCTAACAGCTAATGGCTGTGACCACAGTAAATTTATGTAAACTGGATGGGCATGGCACAAGTTGTTAAAGAGTGGGTCCCACAGCAGATTACAGCAAAAAAGCCACAGATACATTGACAAGTCAAAGAGAGCTGTGCCTGCAGTTACAAGCGCCAGCCACTACACAGAGGTCGGCGCAGAGACTTCCACTGCTCCCGCTCTGACCTCTGTATTTACGGCACTGATGGAATGCGCCTGCTCAGCAGATCGGTCGGGGGTCCCAAGCAACAGACCCCAGCCCATCAACTATTGATGATGACCCATCCTGAGAATTGGTCATCAATAATCTTCTCCCTGGAAATGCCCTTTAAGGCGTTGATGGACATCGGTAAAGTAGATGAAAGCAGAGCATGCTGAGCTTCTCACAAATACGTGCATATTTTATATTAGCTCCATATTATGGTCTGAAAAATACAGCTAAAGTACAGATATGAAATACTTGTCTGCAATAGGTCCAATAGACATGTGACGTGCCTTGAGCCTAGTGGAAACACTATCAGTCTTTAGAGAAGGCACATGTCCACTTGAAGATCCTGGTGGCTCTGACCAGTAGTGACAGGGAAAGCTTACAGTATCATAATGCAACAAAATGATGTCCAATTACAAAAGAGTCTGTTGTGGGACTACTTACTCTAGAACATCGAAAGTAACAAGCCGTTCAAAAAAAGGCCAGATCATGTAATCTATCATGGACACAGATTCTCCACCAAAGTAAGGGGTGTTCTTCTTGGCAAGTCCCTGTACATAAAAAGATAAGTTACAAGGGTCTCGAGTAATATGAAGTTACATAATGGGGGTGGCGGTTTGGTAAGGGTAAACAAAACTCCTCTAAAACTTTCCCTGGGGTTGTAGATGCAGTAAGACAGCATATAGAGGACCATCCATATTACAGAACTATATGCCCTGTGCCATTATGCTGCCTCCAGAATGGAACAGTATTTTTCAGAAACCATGAGTAAAAGCCTCCAAGTGCCTTCATGTGAAAATAGGAAGCCATAAAAATGCTACAGATCATTTAGAATGTGTTGATTATATTAACTCAAAGATGGGCAAAGAGCATACATAGTCTTGAAGGTGGTGGCTACAGTAAAACCATATGTACAGTTTTACTCTAGCTACCACTTTCAAGACAGGACATCAACTATAGATTACACATTTACGCAACCCCTCAGAACTATCGATACCATTATGAAAGGATAGTTCTTGATCACTATAATAGCAAGTTAGAAACTTGACAAGTCGGTGGAGGTCCAACTGCTGGGATCCCACCAATCCACACATATCCCCAGTAAATCTCTGAATTTTAAAGTGGGAATTGTTCATGCACACCACTGCTCCATTCACTTCAATGGGAACTGCCAGACAGCCAAGTTTAACCCCTTAGTGACGGCCCCATCGGGATTCTATGGCCTAGCATGCTGGGCTTAATTCCTAGAGGACGTAGAAATATGCATCCTCTAGGAATGAAAGCCCTGCAGGCTCAGGACGTGATAGGTAGCCGACAGCATGGAGCTGTCATCCCGGGCCGCGGGACCCCACCCCCGGTATCTACCGGATACCGGCGATGGCGTTAAAGTCAATGAAAAGTGTAAAAAAAGTAAAGTTTTAGATCGCCTTACGGATTAGATCTGTAAGAGGAGCTAAAAAGTAATCACCCCCAGTCCTCCGCACCGTCCAGCATCTTCTGTCTTCTCCCCGGCCCTGCCGCCGGCGTCTGCGCGCCAGATGCGTTAAGTCACACGCAAGCGCAGAGAGCCGGGAGGCCTGGGAAATTCAAAAAACTCCCTGCTCCCGGCTGGTATGAGTAGCCGAGAGCAGGGAGCTGTGACCGGGAGCCGCTGTATGCGGTTTTCGGTCACATGATCGCTGCTATCCAAATGGATAGCAGCGATCATGTAAAAGTAAAAAAAAAAAAAAAAAAGTTTGTTTCATCTCCCCTCATGGATCATATCCATGAGGGGAGATGAAATTAGGTACCTAAAACCTACAGATTTATCTGCGGACCTTGCCTGGCTTCTGCGCACGGATCCTCCTGACCCCCTCAGTGAATACATTAAGGGGTGTAGTTTTTAAAATGGGGTTATTGGTGGGGGTATCTATCATTCGGACACCCATGAGCCTTTGCAATCTTGGCTTGGTGCCGGAAAATAAAGTGTTCCTCAAAATGTTGATAATTAATGTTAAATTTGTAAGTCTCCTAAATGGTAAAAAAAAAACCAAAAAAAAAAACAAAAACGTCTTTCAAACATGCGTCCAGAATAAAGTGAACATATGGAAATATATATCTGAGCTAAAATTTGTACAGTATGTTTGCACATATTTGAGATATTACAGTTGAAAATGTGAAAAGACAATTTTTTCACAATTTTCCCAAAATTGGTACTTTTAATAAATATACACAAATTCTATCAGTCTATTTTTACAACCTAAACAAAGTACAGTATGTGGCGAAAAAACATTGTCAGAATCACTTGGATATGCAAAGCCGTCACAGAGTTATGATATGTTAAGTGACACGTCAGATTTCCAAAATTTGGCTCAGTCACTAAGGCGCAAACGTCACTAAGGGGTTAAGCATTTGACAACTGCCCATCAGCATCTGGAAAGAGATTGATTGGGGAATGGGGTGCATAAATGAATATGAATCAGCTTCATTGGACTTGTCTCCAGTCCAATTCTGCAAAGTTTCAAAAGTAGCATTTGCAAAACCACCAAGCCAGTCAGCATAAGAGACAAATCACTGAAGTCAACAAGTGTCACCATACAGTGCTGTGCGGGCACCTTAGAGAACCTAAATGGGTCTCTAATACTTTTATTGGTTACCTCTTATTCTTATTACTTACTCTTTTATAGGGGGTTGGAAAAACAAAGCTGCTTTCTACAAAACACAGCGCCACCCTTGTCCATGGGTTATGTTTTGTATTGCAAGTCAGCTCCCATTTACTTCAATGGAACTGAGCTGCAATACCACACAAAACCCTATGACAAGGGTGGCAGTGTGTTAGGAAGAAAACAGCCTTGTTTTTGTAAGCTTAGACAACTTAAATGTTTCACCTTTAGACAAGAGACTCAGAAGTTCCTTATCAGACACCATAGAGCTGTCAGTTGTACGCTCCCCTAAACAAGATGATCAGCTGATGGACAATTTGCTAGGATTTTTTTTCTATATACACACATATTGGTCCATGTAAGAGGGATTTACTACAGTAGCTCAATAGCAACACATTTGAAACTCCCAACCGCAGCGGTGGAACCCCACCGCTGCCTACTGTAGCTGTCAGGGCAAGGACGGGGAGACAGCCGCGCCTGCATGCCGGACACTGCTGGCTACAGGACCTGTGAGGGGCAGGACAGGGAGACAGACGGACAGCCAATGAGGAACAGGGGCCGGCAACCCCCTGTCAAACACTCACTTTCTTGACTCCACCACAACTTTTGGTGGCGTCAAGATACACCAATACTGGCTAGTGCCAGATTGTTGCCATAGAGGGCCTTGTGCATGCAGTTTGCCTGTGAAAGGAGAGTCTAAGGAGTCCCTGTCCCCAACACAATCTATATTAACAATCTTTGTAGGGTGTTGCTGAATATATTGGTGCTATATAAGGAACATAGAATCATGGAATGTACCCATTACAACTAAATAAAAAAAAAAAAAAGTTGCCGTCTTCCCAAGTTTTCTTTTTCTTATTGCTTTGTCCTTCATAACAAAGCTGTAGAATCATCCCAACGTAAAGCGCAGTCCAACAATTCACCAGAAAGTTTCTAGACAGTGTTATACAGCAGAGAATTTTTTACCTCTTCAAGTTTTTTAAATTCTTCAAAAAACTGCGTCTTCAATTCAGTTGTATCCAGATTGTTCTTGTTAGCAGAGAAAATCTGCTGCAGAATGGAGGCAACCTACAGATGTAGAAAAACTGCATTACTTGTCTTGTTAGACATGTCCTGAGTATAAGGAGTATAGGGGTTCAGTAGAAACAGTGAAGGGAAGAGACTAATAACTTATAGCTGTGGGAAAGCAGGGTAATCTTGACGCATTATGCTTACTGAAACAATGCAAAGAGCATGAAGAGTTAAACAAACCATCAGCTACTTTTAGCACTAAAAACTAAAGCTAAAGGGCTCAGAGTAGCGGACATGCTAAGCCTGGGGATGTATATATGATACTTACATTCCCTGCCATTTCCCTGCTGTCAGCTCTCAAACCTGCCGCTTTAATTAATTCCGTAAATTACATAGGATTGCTCTGTGGTCCTCTCATTCTATGCACGTGACTAAGTAGTCCACCGGAAGCTTTCAGCAGCAGGTTTGAGAACTGACCGCTGAGGAACGGCAGCAAAGGCAAGTAGAACACTTACACCCCCTGACTCAGTGTGTCAGCAACTTTTAGCCCATAATCTACACTTCTAGGTCTCAAAGTAGCAGACAAAACCTCTTTAAAGGCTATTGAAACCTTTGTGCATGAAAAATCACTACACATCTAACAATGTTGCTGCAGGGGGGAAAAAAAAGTTGCACTTCTGTTTTTTGCATTGAGTTTTCCTACTCATGCACTTAGAAAGCCTTATACTTAGTTTGCAGGCTCTCCTACATTCAAGTTTCTGGCATGAATGGGTTCCCCAGCACTGATCAGGTGGTGTAGCTCAGGAACACACACACACACACTTTTCCTCTTTCAGAGACTGTGCAGCATAACCACACCCACACTCAGTACTACACAGCTATCTCTCCATAGTTTCTCCAAGTAACTGCTGGCTTGTGTCCCTCTCACTGTTGATAAGAGGCTGAAATTTCACCAGGAATAAGTTACATGCCTCTGTAATAGTTTTCTCTGCTCTGTCTTTTCCACTATCCCCCAGCACTGCCATACTACCCTCTAATAGCTCAGTGGAAAGGCAGTGCATGCACATTAACAGGACAGCAGGCTAGGGAAAGCGTCAGAATTTGCTATGATTTCCAGTCTGCAGTGCTTTGGAAAATACCACCAGCATAGAAAGCAAAACAGCATTTTTAATGAAAACCAAACCAGTTAAAAAAAAGTTTTACATTTCCAAACCTACAGTGATAAGATAGTGCAGAAGGTGTACATGGCTGTTAAGCATTCAAAACGATACATGCAGGTAAAAGGTTTCATTGCTGGTACAGATGGCAGGTTATTCTGAAAGCATCTCTGAATTGGAGGTACACTTCAACTTGTAGTTTAACCCTTTGCAAGCCAATTTTGGATTCAGGGTTTCCTAGGGGACTTTCTCTTTCTGCCATTATACAATGGCGCCATCTGCTGGCTAGAGCCTGTACTACAGTATGGGACATGCTGGAGAGGCCCCCGATCACAGAGCAGCCAGTAATATACAGTAAGAATACCCTGCCGGACGTCTTCCAACATCGAAGCTGTACAGCCTTAAATCAGAATGTCTTTAGACGTCATACAGTGGATTGGAAAGGGTTAATTTGCAAGAGCCCTTGAATGGCCTGTGCAGAAGAATAACATGGCTGGTTTCTTCTACAAATACCATGGGTTGAGCGTGGCGCTGTATTTTAACTGCATTGAAGCAAATGAGGTTGATCAGCATTACCACACAACCCATGGACTGGTGTGGTACAGTTTTTTGAAACAAAGCCATGTTTTTCCATGTACAGCCCATTTAATGATTTTTTTACTATCCAGAACTACCTTATTGACACACTTCAGAAGCATCTTCTGCTGTGCTTTTTCATAAGGGTCCTCTGGGGTTAGCTTCTTCCCAGGAAAGGCTTCATCCAAGTAATCACAGACAACTATAGAATCATAAATTATTCTCCCATCAGGGGTCTCTAGAGAAGGCACCGATCCTTGAGGACTCTTCTCAAGAAACCATTCTGGCTTGCTCAGAAGGTTAATGTTGATGACTTCATGTCTGCGTAGGGAAAAGACATGTTGGTAAAGAGAAATCCAAACATTATGAACATCACAGTGAAGTCACAATACAGAAGGATTAAGAACGAAGGAGTGCAATATAAATCTCTCTGACGCCCCTCCAACTAAAATATGCCTTGTATAGTTCTGGTCACCACCAATGGTGCAGAGGTCTTTTGGAACCCTTGAGGCACAACAGCCTTAGTTGGACCACAACACCTATAGTTCTCCCTCTCTACATTCCCTATGAATTCATCATTACCAGCATTTTGAACACAGATCAAGATCGCAAGAACAGAAATAAGTTACGTGCCTAATTTCTTTGGCAACCAAGACAAGCCGTGCTCTTAGGGCGTAGGGGCAGAATCTCATGCTGTAGAGTCGAATTAGTCCTTCTGGTACCGGTCCCGGGGCTGGGCTGCCTGCAACAAACACAGAACAGTAAGATGTGGGTTGGTGTAACCTTACAAGTGAAAGTTATCGTTAGTCTTGCTGTAGAGAAGGAGAAAATAAACGGAAGCTCTGACCTATAGAGCAGCTCCAGCAGACTGCCATCTCCTCTCCCCCGAATGTGAGGGTTCTTTTTCACACATTGCTGTCATGTTGTGTTTTTTTTTTTTTTGTGGGGGGGGGGGGGGAGGGGGTGTTCACCATTTTCTCAAAAATGCAGCAAAGGCCACAACATACGAATAAGCTCTAAAGGCCACTCTCACACAGGAGTTCATGAGAACACTGCGTTTTTAATCGTGGTCAACCTAGTTTTTAATGCACCCTATCATTGCAAAGGGTGATTTAGTGCATTAAAGCGTGCGGCAACACTAAAATAAAACATACAGCGTTCGATTTAGCGCTCATGTTATAAACCCTGTGCTAAAACGCTCGTCTGAGAAGCCCCATTGAAATAAATGGAGGCTCAGTGCTGCGTTTTTAGCGGGCGTGTCAAACACCCGCTAAACGCTGTGTAAAGTCCCCTTTGCAAGAGTGACTTTAGGGCTCACTCACATGGGCGTATGTCACCTGCGTAAAATACACAGCAAGTACTCATGTAACATGTATTGGCTGCGTACGTTAAATTCCCACAGCCCATTTTGCTACATATTACCAATGCAATATGCACCAAAATAGGGCAAACAGATGTGAGCCGCCAAAGAAAATTCAATGGGCTTTTAGCACCATGTATGACGCTCATGAAAATTCCATGTATAATATGCGGGCGACAGCCCCCCGTTTGAATGAGCCCTTATTCACAAGATTGTGGCAGGAAAGGGTTAATGCTACATCTTGAGATGCACTCATGAGCTGAGCAGGCGGCCAGCGATGGATCACCAATCATGTCGGACATGGCCACAAGAGGACACAAAGACTTCAACAAAAGTCTAAACAAAAAGCAAAAAAGTTTCATATCGTGCTACTAGCAGGAAAAAAGACAGAATTGGTCATTGTCCTCAGTAAGGCCGTACTCACGCAGATTTCCTTGCACAACAGCCAATTGCAATATGGATGGAACTTGAGTGACAAAAAGTTACCCATTACTTTCTATGCGTTTATGAGCATTGGTGATTTTTCTCTCCGAGTCCAAGAGAAATCACAGCATGTCCTACTTTTTGGGCGAAAATAATGCCCATTATTTTCTATGGGAGCAAAAAAAAAAACAAAAAAAAAAACACTGCATTTGCATGCAGATGCAATTTTTCTTTTATTATTCCCCATTAAAACATGCCATTTTCATACATGTGAAAAAAATAGTTATACACACACACACATATATGTTCATGGAGCGCAATAGCGGCCCTTGTTTCCCGGATCAATAACGCATGTGTAAATATGGCGTAAGAGGGCCTTCACACTTGTGATGCAAGTGAAAACGCTGAATTATGAAACCCATGTTTTTCAATGGTTTCCTTCACATTTGCAATGTTTTCACTCATGCGATATTGCGTGGAGAAAAAAGGCTATTTTTGCAGCAAAATCGCAATTGCCAGTGTGAAGGAGCCAAAGAGAAACAAATTTAAGGCTTATTCACATGAGCATATATCAGCCAGCCATGCAAACAGACGGCCGATATACACTACTGTGTGATGCACGGGGTGGCATATACACCATCGGGCTGTATATGCAACTCCATTAAAATCAATGTGGGAATAAACACATCTGCTTTATTCCAGCTTTTCCCCTTTAAAAATTAAGCATGAAGACTCTGAACTGAGCCCTGACAAAGGTGTGAAAGCAGCCTTACAAAAAGTAGTGTTACAGCAAAGCATTAGCGACTACTTAAGGGCGCCCACCCACTGGCGATTTTTTTTCCTTTGCGTTTTTTCTCAAGAGCAATTAGTTTTGAATGTACTCCTGTCCACTGGCGTTTTTTTTTTCAGTCCGTTGCAATTTTTAACATAGGAACTGTCAGTTGCATATGTGTCCTTATTTTTCTCTTAATGCACCCATGAATGTCAATGTAAATTAACGGAAAAAGCCGCGAAAATCGCCGCGAAAACGCGCCGAAAACGCTGCGTTTTTCACGCACGAAAATCGCAAACGCCAGTAGGTGGGCGCCCTTAGTCTTCATCTGTCTGGTATAACATGTAGCAGAACTTTGTGTAATATTAAGACCCCATGCACACGGGTGGATTTGATCTCTGGCACCCGCGCAGGAGATCCGCAAATCAAGCCACCCATATGGAGACATGGACGCCCGCAGAGCAGCTAAAAACACGCGGATGTGATTTTTTTCCTGGGTAGGGGTGGGGGAAAAAAAAGGCATTCGTTGTGCTGAAGAAAAAAGATCTGTCCGCAATGGAGGAGACCTCCGCTGGATCCAGAGAGGCAAGAACCTGTCTCTTAATGCCCATGTCTGCGGGCACAGGTGGATTCAACAGCGGAAACAGTGTGTGCCCATATGCATGAGCCCCAACACACAGCTCTGCTACATGCTGGTTATATACACACATAGCACTACACTGCAGAGTTACCCAATGATAAACGCCCGCACAACAGCATGAAGAACTAGAGGTTATCAGCTCAGCATCAGAAACCAGCAGCCCGACTCCTCGTCACCGATCACGTGGTGCGGATGTCATGGAAGATCTTTGTCCTCACAGACACGGGACGAGGGAGAACAGTGAATTCTAGTAGTACAAATCACTCATGATGCCACTGTTCCCACACATCGGTATTCTATGTGGTGGAGAAATGAACACGGAGACTTGTGTGCAGTACCTCGGGTCCCTAGGAACAGTTAGGGCCCGGTATAACTTACTTGAAAATATAAGTTTGTATAACAGGTACAATTCACTTTGAAACAGTGACACGCTACAGCTCAGAAGTGGGGAGGATACACAGGATAAATACGCCCCTACAGTCCACGTTATCTGTATGTCACCGGTCCTGCATTGGGAGCACTCCAGAGGAGGAAGAGGGTAGGGGGCACTCCACAGACACTCTGGCAGACTATTATTAAAGGAGCCTTAGCCAATAAACACCCCGCACGGCAGACGCGTGGGTGTCACAATAAAGTACCTCTGTGTGGTGATCCCTACTATGGATGGCCGCACAAGAAAAGCCTGTGATGTGAACGGATACCTGTTATGCAACTTGGGTAGTACGCCCTCTCTCTGTTGCAGGGACTCACTCCTCTCACATCCACCCTCCAAACGCTACAGGATGTCACTCTTCCTCCATCTTCACCTACATGGAAACTGAAGGTGCCTGCATGCTGCTCTGTGTTAGCATTCAGTTGAAACTCCTGAAGATGGATTTCAACACTCTCCTTCCCGTTCTCAATCTCTCCCATTTATCACTTCTCTCATACCACATGACATGACAAACTGATACCGTGATTTTATTACTGTTAACCTCTCAAGCGCTGCCGCTGTGCAACACATACTAGATATAACAGGACAAGCTTTGTACAGTGTATCTACATAGGACAACACATGTATGACATTCATGGAGGCATTTCACATAAATAGTTTCAAAGATCGCAGCGTTAACAAGTCTTCAGGAATTGGCAAAAGAAACGCGAGTCATTTTACAAAATAATTCTCAAGCATGACTTTAACGAGGCACATATGACATACGGCTATATCACTGTGACTGATAAAGGCAAGTTTCTCCAAACTACTGCACAGATCCACACCACAGAGCACTGTAAGAGGTCATTCATATGAGTATTGCAGGTTTCTGTCATGTAAAAACGCAGGGTTTATACCAATGTATTCATGTACTCTACAGACTTAGGGTTCCTTCCCACGGACGGATTTCCGCCGCGTATTACACAGCGGAAATCCACAGTGTTGCCCGCAAGCTATTAGGTTCTATCGAACCTAATAGCACAATGCTTATGGTGCGGAATTCCACCACGGAATTCCGCACCGTAAAATCACCTGTCCTCACCCGCGGCATGCTCTTTTTGCCGCGGGTGTACGCGCGGACAGCTTCCATCGCAGTCAATGGAAGCCGTCCGTCATGCTATCTTCCGCTGTAAGCACAGCAGAAGATAGCGTGAAACCGCTTCCCCGCCTACCGCCAGTGCTGGCTTGTCACAGCAGCACTTACCATGCTCATTCCCACAGGGAAACCACGCAGCCAAGGCCAGGAGTATCACAGCAGGCCACCGGGACACTCCTAAGATAAGGAATGCCCACTAACAGGAGAACAGGGGTTGTAGTTGTCACGTGTGACGCCACAGTTCCTACACACCAGTATGACTGGTTAATAAATTCAGCCTCAGACAGTTCTTAGTACCATGGGTCTACACTCCCATCTAGTGATGAGCGAACGTACTCGTCCGAGCTTGATGCTCGGGCGAATATTAGGGTGTTCGGGATGCTCGTTACTCTTAACGAGCACCACGCGGTGTTCGGGTTACTTTCACTTTCCTCTGTGAGACGTTAGCGCGCTTTTCTGGCCAATTGAAAGACAGGGAAGGCATTACAACTTCCCCCTGTGACGTTCAAGCCCTATACCACCCCCCTGCTGTGAGTGGCTGGGGAGATCAGATGTCACCCGAGTATAAAAGTCGGCCCCTCCCGCGGCTCGCCTCAGATGCCTTGTGAGTTAGCTGAGGGAAAGTGCTGCTGCTGGTGCTGCTGTAGGGAGAGTGTTAGGAGTGAGTGTAGGCTTCAAGAACCCCAACGGTCCTTCTCAGGGCCACATCTATCCGTGTGCAGTACTGTGGAGGGTGCTGTTAGCAGTGTTGCACATTTTTTTTTTTTTCAAAATCGGCTGTCTGCAGAGCATTGCGCCCTGCAGTAATAGTCCAGGGACAGAAGTGGTGGTTAGGCAGGGAGAGTGTTAGGAGTGAGTGTAGGCTTCAAGAACCCCAACGGTCCTTCTTAGGGCCACATTTAACCGTGTGCAGTACTGTGCAGGCTGCTGTTAGCAGTGTTGCATTTTTTTTTTTTTTCAAAATCGGCTGTGCAGAGCATTGCGCCCTGCAGTAATACTACAGGGAGAGAATTGTGTAGGCAGGGCCAGAAGACCTATATTATTGATTGAATATAGTCAGTGGGCCTTCCCTTTAAAAAAAAAAAGGGAAAAATTCTATTTGGCCTGCCTCTGTCAGTCCTCAGCGTTCTGTGTACGTGTGTGGTGGGTGGAGATAGTAAAAAAAATCATACGCAGCCAGCTACGTTTAACAGCAGTCTTGCGCCAATTTATTTCCTGCCTGCCTGGGAAAAAGCACCGCTCTGCTGCACTTCATATAACTGCATTTCTGTGGAACAGATTTCTTATCTGATTGAATATAGTCAGTGGGCCTTCCCTTTCAAAAAAAAGGGAAAAATTCTATTTGTCCTGCAGGCTTGCGCCAATTTATTTCCTGCCTGGGAAATCACTGGTAATACAGCATGCTGAGGGGTAGGGGTAGGCCTAGAGGACGTGGACGTGGCCGAGGACGCGTAGCCCCAAGTGAGGGTGTGGGCACAGGCCGAGCTCCTGATCCAGGTGTATCGCAGCCGACTGCTGCGCGATTAGGAGAGAGGCACGTTTCTGGCGTCCCCACATTCATCGCCCAATTAATGGGTCCACGCGGGAGACCTTTATTAGAAAATGAGCAGTGTGAGCAGGTCCTGTCGTGGATGGCAGAAAGTGCTTCGAGCAAGCTATCATCCACCCACAGTTCTGCGCCGTCCAGTGCTGCAAATCCGAATCCTCTGGCTGCTGCTCCTCCTTCCTCCCAGCCTCCTCACTCCACTACAATGACACATGCTCAGGAGCGGGAAGACTCCCAGGAACTGTTCTCGGGCCCCTGCTCAGATTGGGCAGCAGTGGTTCGTCTCCCACCAGAGGAGTTTATCGTGACTGATGCCCAACCATTGGAAAGTTCCCGGGGTCCGGGGGATGAGGCTGGGGACTTCCGGCAACTGTCTCAAGACCTTTCAGTGGGTGAGGAGGACGATGACGATGAGACACAGTTGTCTATCGGTGAGGTAGTAGTAAGGGCAGTAAGTCCAAGGGAGGAGCGCACAGAGGATTCGGAGGAAGAGCAGCAGGACGATGAGGTGACTGACCCCACCTGGTGTGCAACGCCTACTCAGGACAGGTCTTCAGAGGGGGAGGCAAGGGCAGCAGCAGGGCAGGTTGCAAGAGGCAGTGCGGTGGCCAGGGGTAGAGGCAGGGCCAGACCAAATAATCCACCAAGTGTTTCCCAAAGCGCACCCTCGCGCCATGCCACCCTGCAGAGGCCGAGGTGCTCTAAGGTCTGGCAGTTTTTCACTGAGACACCTGACGACCGACGAACAGTGGTGTGCAACCTTTGTCGCACCAAGATCAGCCGGGGAGCCACCACCAACAGCCTCACCACCACCAGCATGCGCAGACATATGATGGCCAAGCACCCCACAAGGTGGGACGAAGGCCGTTCACCGCCTCCGGTTTGCACCGCTGCCTCTCCCCCTGTGCCCCAACCTGCCACTGAGATCCAACCCCCCTCTCAGGACACAGGCACTACCGTCTCCTGGCCTGCACCCACACCCTCACCCCCGGTGTCCTCGGCCCCATCCAGCAATGTCTCGCACCGCACCGTCCAGCCGTCGCTAGCGCAAGTGTTTGAGCGGTAGCGCAAGTACGCCGCCACGCACCCGCACGCTCAAGCGTTAACCGTCCACATAGCGAAATTTATCAGCCTTGAGATGCTGCCGTATAGGGTTGTGGAAACGGAGTCCTTCAAAAGTATGATGGCGGCGGCGGCCCCGCGCTACTCAGTTCCCAGTCGCCACTACTTTTCCCGATGTGCCATCCCAGCCCTGCACGACCACGTCTCCCGCAACATTGTACGCGCCCTCACCAATGCGGTTAGTGGCAAGGTCCACTTAACAACGGACACATGGACAAGCACAGGCGGGCAGGGCCACTACATCTCCCTGACGGCACATTGGGTGAATTTAGTGGAGGCTGGGACAGAGCCAGAGCCTGGGACCGCTCATGTCCTACCCACCCCCAGAATTGCGGGCCCCAGCTCGGTGGTGGTATGTTCGGCGGTGTATGCTTCCTCCACTAAAGCACCCTCCTCCTCCTCCTCCTCCTCCTCCTCCTCCTCCTCAACCTCTGTCTCGCAATCTAGATGTGTCAGCAGCAGCAGGACGTCGCCAGCAGTCGGTGTCGCGCGGCGTGGCAGCACAGCGGTGGGCAAGCGTCAGCAGGCCGTGCTGAAACTACTCAGCTTAGGAGAGAAGAGGCACACGGCCCACGAACTGCTGCGGGGTCTAACAGAGCAGACCGACCGTTGGCTTGCGCCGCTGAGCCTTCAACCGGGCATGGTCGTGTGTGACAACGGCCGTAACCTGGTGGCGGCTCGGCAGCCTCACGCACGTGCCATGCCTGGCCCACGTCTTTAATTTGGTGGTTCAGCGCTTTCTGAAAAGCTACCCACGCTTGTCAGACCTGCTCGTAAAGGTGCGCCGGCTCTGCGCACATTTCCGCAAGTCCCACACGGACGCTGCCACCCTGCGCACCCTGCAACATCGGTTTAATCTGCCAGTGCACCGACTGCTGTGCGACGTGCCCACACGGTGGAACTCTACGCTCCACATGTTGGCCAGGCTCTATGAGCAGCGTAGAGCTATAGTGGAATACCAACTCCAACATGGGCGGCGCAGTGGGAGTCAGCCTCCTCAATTCTTTTCAGAAGAGTGGGCCTGGTTGGCAGACATCTGCCAGGTCCTTGGAAAGTTTGAGGAGTCTACCCAGGTGGTGAGTGGCGATGCTGCAATCATTAGCGTCACCATTCCTCTGCTATGCCTCTTGAGAAGTTCCCTGCAAAGCATAAAGGCAAATGCTTTGCGCTCGGAAACGGAGGCGGGGGAAGACAGTATGTCGCTGGATAGTCAGAGCACCCTCCTGTCTATATCTCAGCGCGTTGAGGAGGAGCATGAGGAGGAGGGGGAAGAGACAGCTTGGCCCACTGCTGACGGTACCCATGCTGCTTGCCTGTCATCGTTTCAGCGTGTATGGCCTGAGGAGGAGGAGGCGGAGGAGGAGGAGGAGGAGGAGGATCCTGAAAGTGATCTTCCTAGTGAAGACAGCCATGTGTTGCGTACAGGTACCCTGGCACACATGGCTGACTTCATGTTAGGATGCCTTTCTCGTGACCCTCGTGTTGCACGCATTCTGGCCACTACGGATTACTGGGTGTACACATTGCTCGACCCACGGTCTAAGGAGAACCTTTCCACTCTCATTCCCGAAGAGGAAAGGGGTTCGAGAGTGTTGCTATACCACAGGACCCTGGCGGACAAGCTGATGGTAAAATTCCCCTCCGACAGCGCTAGTGGCAGAAGGCGCAGTTCCGAGGGCCAGGTAGCAGGGGAGGTGCGGAGATCGAGCAGCATGTTCAGCACAGGCAGTGCAACACTCTTTAAGGCCCTGGACAGCTTTATGGCTCCCCACCAAGACTGTGTCACCGCTCCCCAGTCAAGGCTGAGTCGGCGGGAGCACTGTAAAAGGATGGTGAGGGAGTACATAGCCGATCGCACGATCGTCCTCTGTGACGCCTCTGCCCCCTACAACTACTGGGTGTCGAAGCTGGACACGTGGCCTGAACTCGCGCTGTATGCCCTGGAGGTGCTTGCTTGTCCTGCGGCTAGCGTATTGTCAGAGAGGGTGTTTAGTGCAGCTGGGGGAATCATCACGGATAAGCGTACCCGCCTGTCAACTGACAGTGCCGACAGGCTTACACTCATCAAGATGAACAAAGCCTGGATTTCCCCAGACTTCTCTTCTCCACCAGCGGACAGCAGCGATACTTAAGCAATACGTAGGCTGCACCCGCGGATGGAAGCATCGTTCTGTATCACCATCCAAAACGGTGACATTTCTGCTTCAGCAATCTGTGTATAATATTCCTCCTCCTCCTCCTGCTCCTCCTCCTGAAACCTCAAGTAATCACGCCGAACGGGCAATTTTTCTTTGGGCCACAAGGCTCACTCATATAATTTTTCCAAACAATTTTTATACGTTTCAATGCTCTTACAAGCGATGAAACTTGAACTTGAACCAAATTTTCGTTAAACTGGGCTGCCTCCAGGCCTAGTTACCACTTAAGCCACATTAACCAAAGCGATTAATGGGTTTCACCTGCCATCTTGGTTGGGCATGGCCAATTTTTTATGAGGTACATTAGTACTGTTGCTACACCAATTTTTTTGGGCCCTCACCTACAGTGTAATCATTGTAATTTCTATGTTCTTCGCCTGCACTCATGGTACAGAAAGGTATGTGGGGTTGGCCTACACTTTTGCTACATAAATGTAACTGGGGCATTGTCTATACTGCAGCTACTGAAATGTGAAAGAGACTGTTATCTCCCTAAACTGCTGCTTCGGAATTGTTACTGGGGCTTGTCTTGAGTGCTACTATTACTGAAATGGAACTAAGACTGCGCTCCCCCTATACTGCTGCTAGTGATATGTTAGTTGGGCCTGTCCCTAATACTACCGCTGAAATGTGAATAATTCTGGGCTCTGCCTATACCACAGCTAATGGTATGTCTCTGGGGTGTGGAAACAGAGGCTTCACAAAGACATGATGACGGCGAGGCCATTTCCCACCAACGCTGTTACTGTTAAGGTGCATATAACCACGGACACGTGGAGAGGACACATAGTGCCTCCAAAACATCCCCCTCCTCCTCCAACAATGAAAACATTCTTGGCAAATACCTTTGCATTGGTCCGTCTGGTGGCAGTCCAAGAATTTCACCTTTAACGACACTACAAGAGAGCACCACCACCATCCCCCCGCCACGGCCCACTTAATCATGGCCACATTCTGAAAACCAACTACATAAAACCGCGCTACTAGGTCCGCAGTCACCACCACATTACCACCAACGAGGTTACTGTTAAGGTACATATTACCAGTCTGACTGGGGCATGCAGTGTGGGCCAAAGCCCACCTGTATTGTATCTGACGTTAGCTCTGCTGAGTAGGGCACTGCAATGGGATATATTTATGTACCACCGGTGGGTTCCAGGGAGCCACCCATGCTGTAGGTGCACACGGAGTTTAACCTACATCTGTCCACTTCTAAAGAACCCCAGTCTGACTGGGGCATGCAGTGTGGGCCGAAGCCCACCTGCATTAAGCACGACATTACTACCTCAGCTGTGTTGGGGAATGCAATGGGATATTTTTATGTACCGCCGGTGGGTTCCAGGGAGCCACCCATGCTGTGGGTCCACAGGGAATTATAAATGCATCTGTTTCCACTTGTAAAGAACCCCAGTCTGATTGGGGCATGCAGTGTGGGCCGAAGCCCACCTGCATTAAGCACGACATTACTACCTCAGCTGTGTTGGGCAATGCAATGGGATATTTTTATGTACCGCCGGTGGGTTCCAGGGAGCCACCCATGCTGTAAGTGCACAGGGAGTTGTAGCTACATGTGTCCACTTCTAAAGAACCCCAGTCTGACTGGGGCATGCAGTGTGGGCCGAAGCCCACCTGCATTAAGCACGACATTACTACCTCAGCTGTGTTGGGCAATGCAATGGGATATTTTTATGTACCGCCGGTGGGTTCCAGGGAGCCACCCATGCTGTGGGTGCACACGGAATTCCCATTGCGGAGTTGCACCTGCCTGTGACTATTTATAAAAAACCGCGGTCTGACTGGGGCATGCAGACACCTTGACAGAATGAATAGTGTGTGGCACATAGATTCCCCATTGCTATGCGCATGTGTGCAGCTCCAGATGGAGGTGGCACAGGATTGGATTTCTGATTGCTTCTGTACAGCATTGTGGACTATCGGCCCGCCCCTTTTATGGGGGGGGGGGGGGTCGCTGCCTAGCCATGCCAACCCTCTGCAGTGTGTGCCTGCTTTTCCTGTGGCAGACGCACTTATAAATAGACATGAGGGTGGCGTGGCATGAGGGCAGCTGAAGGCTGGGCAGGGACAATTTGGTGTGCGCTGTGGACACTGTCGTGCGCGCGCGCGGGGGGGAGGGGGGTTGGGCAGCATGTAACCCAGGAGAAGTGGCAGTGGAGTGTCATGCAGTCAGTGATTGTGCTTTGTTGGAGGTAGTGTGGTGCTTAGCTAAGGTATGCCATGCTAATGAGGGCTTTTCAGAAGTAAAAGTTGTTGGGAGGGGGGGGAGCCCACTCTTGCCGGTATTGTGGATTAATAGTGGGACCTGTGAACTTGAGATGCAGCCCAACATGTAGCCCCTCGCCTGCCCTATCCGTTGCTGTGTCGTTCCCATCACTTTCTTGAATTGCCCAGATTTTCACACATGAACACCTTAGCGAGCATCGGCGAAATACAAAAATGCTCGGGTCGCCCATTGACTTCAATGGGGTTCGTTATTCGAAACGAACCCTCGAGCATCGCGAAAAGTTCGTCCCGAGTAACGAGCACGCGAGCATTTTGGTGCTCGCTCATCTCTACTCCCATCTGTTGAAACGGGCAATTAATTTCATATGGTCTGTTTCCTTGCACACATGAAGGAAATCGAGCAAGCTGCGTTTTTTTCTGCGTGACCAAAATGGGTACATAATAAGCGCATGTTAAACCTATTAAAGGCAATAGGTTCCATTCTCTACGTATTGCTCATGCAATTTTTTTGTGCGCAATACACAGCGCAAATATGCATGTGTGAAACTGGCCTTACTTTCATTAGTTCGGTCTGTAAATCCGTACAAAGATAGGATATGCTGCGTTTTTTGGGGTTTTCTTTTTAAATGTGACCTATGCAGCAATAATACGCTAATGTGAATGAACCCATTGAAATCAATGGATTCTATTCGCTGTGTATTTTGCATGTTAAAAAAAGCGTGCACTTATATATGCTCATGTGATAGGACCCCAATCAGTGTGACGGTCACTACCTTGTGCTGCCTTCAGATGGCACAGAGCCCCTTTAAACCATAGAGCCAGCTCTACTGCACACACCCAGGGCACAGTGCCTATTCACCCATAGCATCTGATATTGTGTATAGTATATGTTATGGGCAAAAAGTTAGGCTGCTTTCACATCTGCACTGGAACCCATTCGGAGACTATCGCAGATCTGGCAAAAACTTCCGGAAAAAAAAAAAATTCTGCATGCAGGACTTTTATCCAGCAAAGTCAGGCGGCTGAGCAGAAACCAAACAGACCCCATTATAGTCAGTGAAGTCCGTTTTCGATTCTGTCATAAGACATCCATTCAGCCAGGGGATTCCCCTTCCCTCAATAGAATAGGAAAACGGAATCCCCAAACACAGTGAAAGCATCTTCGTATGATAGTTCTCCAGCCTGATCTCAAGTTTATAGCCCGAATTCTACTATGTATTGTAGCCATTAGAACGTATATACAGTAGTTATGTGTATTTAGGAACCTGTTTAGGATGAAAGCGCAGAATCCCAACATGCCCCTTTAAAATCTCACACTTACCTTTGGCCAAACTCCTCTGTGATCCGCTCATTGCTGCAGACTGTCACTGGAAGCAGAGGGCATGTATATATGTAAATCAGTGTATGGGTACAGCATCACCCGTGTATATACTTTATGTGGCCTGCATGCAGAACTAGAGGAGAAACTGTGCATCAGAGAGCAGCTCTTCCTGCAGTCTATATATGTGTGCCCCTCCCTGCTGATGATCAACCAGAACCAGCCAGCTCCTCCAGGCGGGGATCTGCTCCATCTGCACACTGATTATATGGAGCCTTGTAGCAGTGACGCAGGTCCGTGTCCCTCACCTAAAACAGTTTACAACTAGTGATAATTTAATAGACAGCTGCACGGACCTGCATCACCGTTGGACTTGTGGACCGCATGGCTTCCAGAACCTAGCCATGTGATACCTGTGCAGTGACTGCTACGAGGGCTTTCCAATCTTCATTTATTTTCACACCAAGGAAAATTCAATAATTTGTAAGCTCAATTTTTGCAATACTTTTTGTGAGCAAATTTTGGCGTGATCTCATGTGCCATTCTTATATTATGCAGGTATGAAGACAACATGGTGGAGTCTGCAGCAGAGCAGCGATGAAGTACTTGTTACTGAAAGGGATGGAGGCCAAAGATATCCACGGTGACATTAGGCAACAAGAGCCTTTCGTACTCCACAGTAAGAAATTGGGTTGGCAAATTTAAAACTGGTCATTTCAACACAGCTGATGAAAACCGGTCCTGGAGACCTCCAGTGATGACCGTTCCAGAAACCATAGCTTCCATCCGTGATGTGATTCTAGAAGAGCGGTGGGTTTCTGCTAAGACGATAGCCAAGGCTTTTAACATTTCCAGAAAAAGAGTTGGGTCTATAATCCATGGAGGAAGGTGTCTGCCGAGTGGGTTCTGAAATGTTTGTCAGCAGATCAAGAGGATGCTGGCGTGCAAGCTTCGCGGGGAATTCTGCAAGTTTGTTTTTTGCAGGATGCTGAAGCTTTCGGCCGGCGGCACACAAACAGGTTGGATTCCGGATGCTGCATCCCGCAGCGGAATCCAACCCTGTGCCCGGCCGGTGACCCCGCGTACCTGTCAGTCGTCTTCTTTCTTCTGTACTGCGGATGGTCCGGACAGCTTGCTGTCAGACATGCGCAGTACGAATTTTACCACGTCGTCGTCTAGCGATGACACGGAATCTGTGACCTGTCCTCAATGTTAATTGTGGATGGGCCGCGGGTCGGATGGCTTCCATTGACTTCAATGAAAGCCGTCTGCACGGAAACCGCTCAAAAATAGATCACGCTGTGACTTCTTGTTTTCCTCCGCGTGCAGAAAATTGCAATTGCTTTCTGCTCGTGTGCAGGAAAAAGGGCTTTTTCATAGTGTGCTATGGAAGGTATTTGCTGCGGAACCCAGAGGCAAACACCCGCTTTGGATTTCGAAATGCAAATCTGGCCTGATGTAGCCAGCCTTCCTGTCTTGACTGGTGACGATGGATGAAACGTGGAATTTTATGTATGATTCTGAGTCAAAAGAATGGAGACACAAAGCATGCCTTCTTCGAAAGAAGTTCAGAGTGCAGAAGTAGTCATCCAAGATGATGGCATCTGTCTTCTGAGATAAAGATGGGATATTGCTTGTGGACAACCTTCCAAAGGTGTCTGCTATCATGACTGTGTAGTAAACAACACTTCTGGATAAATTGACGAAGGCATTGAAGTCAAAAAGGCACAGAAAATTGACTCAAGGTGTCATGTTATTTTACGAAAATGCCTCTTCCCACAAAGTGGTCCTCAGCCAGAGCAAACTGGTTGACCTAGACTTGAAGGTGTTAGATTATTATCTGCCTTGTTTGCCTGATCTGGCACCCTTGGACTACCGTTTTCTGATTTGAAGAAATACCTCAATAGAACCAACTTTGCCTCCACTATTGACGCAATTCCTGTCCAACCAAAGGGAGTTGAAGAAGGTGCAACACTGCAGTCAGAAGTGCACTGATATCTGAGGGGACTATGTAACTGAAATTTCATTGTTCTTTGTGGTCAAAGCCAAGGACTTGTCAGCACCCCATTGCACATGGGACCGTACATTTAGGGTATGAGGCCAGCTGGTCACATGCGGCCAGGACACACCATTTACCAGTAGAATCGTGCAGGCACTGGCCTTCATGTGTCACCTGGACTGCGCACATGCCGTTTGACAAAGTGTTTTCAGCCTAAGGCCTCTCTCAAGCAGGCGCTTTTTACTGCGATTAACGCAGCATTTCGAACACCGCATTAATCGCGGAATAACACTGCCATTGGAATCAATGGGGCCTCGCAGACATGCGCTCGATCACGGCACTGGACGCCGCGATTTTCGAGCATAATGTAATAGCATATTACACACGCATAATATGTGGTGAATGGAACCAATGCAAGTACATTGATTTTCACTGATCCACTCACACTTGCACATATATATTGTGTATAATACACACGTAAACCAGAACGCAGCATGTTCTATTTTACCACATATTATGTGCATACAGCCCTATTGATCTCTACAGGTGCGTAATAAATTCTGTACATACATTGCGGTGTCTTTACACAACGTTGCTAAGCGACAGAGCGGGTGATTTAAAAAAAAAAGAAGAAAAACAAGGAAGACTGCGCATGACAGCGTGCGTGAGATATGCTGCCATGTGCAGTGAAAAACCCCTGCCCTACGCATGAATACGAGGGCTCACCCATAGTAAAGCACTGCATTATAGGCGCACCGTTTTACAACATGCTCATGTGAGCCCGGCCTAAGGGCAACCTCACATATAGCTGTTTTTTACAGCGTTTTAGCGGGAGTTTGAAATGCCCGCTAAAAACACAGCCCTGAGCCTTCATTGATTTAAATCGAGCTTCTCGGCGTTTTAGTGCATTGCTGCGCTTTTTAGCACATCAGCCATTGCAATAATGGGTGCGTTAAAACTATTGTTGAATGAGTTTAAAAACACCTATGTGAGATGGCCCTGAGCCACCATGCTGTGCAGAAGAGTCAAACGCGCGGCCTGTAGCAGGTACGAAATGACATTGCATACTTGCTGCATGCTTCCAATCACCACCCACTATCGTGGCATATTGCACATGTAATATGCGCCAAGATAGAACATGCTGCAATTTTTCTTGTGCGTGTATTTCACACAATTCGATGGAGGTGCAATATAACAGCTAATTGGAGATTGTTACAGCATATTACATGCGCCAAACCCGCGTGCATAATACGCTGTGACCACACGCTCCTGTGGGCCTGCCCTCAAGGCCTTGTTCATCACTATGTTTTGTAGCCTGAAAGAACCCATTCGAAACCATGGGCTTCACATGCTTTTTAGAGCGATGATTTTGTAGCCCATGTGAATGAGGCCTAGGGTGTCCTGTCCACAGGCGGGTTTGAATTGTGGAATTCGTGTGGTGTACCTGTGTGGTTGAGCCGCAGTTCAAACCGCCCATAGGTATGCATGGGCACCCACAGCTTAATTAAAGCATGCAGATCTGTTTTGCGGACCTTCAATCGAAGCGGTCCGAGCCGTGGCCCACCGGCAGCTGACACTGCAGGTGTGCCACGGATACCACGGGAAAGCAGGAGAAAATCTCCTGTGCGCATGTGTGGCACACCTGCCCACACACAGACGGAGAAGAGGATGGACGACCCGCATTCCAAGCAGAGGATCCAGACTGGTAAGTAATGTCCTCATGCCACGAAGAGGGTGGGATCCCGCAGCAGGGCTCCTGCCCACGGAACCCGACCTGCCCGTGGACATGAGGCAGAATCATGTGTTTTGCAGAGACGTGTATAAAATGTGATTGAGGAAGCAAAAAAAAAAAAAAAAATTAAATCCTAAACTTACTTTAACAAAAAGGACAGACAGTCATATATAAATCCAAATTGATTAAAAAGGTAAAAAAAATAAATAAAAACCTCCATGCTCGGTCGATCGGGCCACTACATTAGCCGTAGTTTATTAAACAAGGAAAAATATGAGATGTTTCGGCGTGATAATGCGCCTTTCTCCAGCATATATCGATGATGCTACGCAGTCCGTTTGTTTGTGTTGTATATAAATCCACAGTTCTGGTCATATTAGAGTGAAATTTCGCACAAGCGTTCTTCAGGGACTGGCGTAATTAAAAGTCAAAAACTCACCCACTTCTGTCATTTTTGTTTCCAATAGCAACCAATCACAGCTCAGCTTTCATGTCTTCTACTGCTGAGGTAAAAACGAAAGGTACCCTGCGATTGGTTGCCATTTCTTCTACTGCTGAGGTAAAATGAAAGATGTGTTGTGATTGGTTGCCATGGGCAACACTTTTCTTTTGGACAGCTTTCATAAATATACCGCTGAGGTGAAATGAAAGCTGTGCTGTGATTGGTTGCTATGGTTGCTCCCACGGGGGAGCAGTAATAATCAGCACGATTTTCCACGATAAACCTAGCTTAATGATAGGTTCATTGCGGAGAATCGCGGTACGCCACGATTTTTAGATGCGAGTGGAAAAAGTGTACATTGGGCTGCACTTTCCATAGTTATCCTATGGAAAGTGTGTCATGCATGCGATTTATCGCCGCGCATCACTCTATGACAAATCGTCCAGCCTAACACTTATGTGTCAGAGTTCTGCGTGTGGATTTTGCCCATTGACAGTAAAATCTGTGTCAACACCATAAACTATGGGTTTGGATACAATTTTTTTTTTTTGGGGGGGGGGGGGGGGGTGGAATTCGCTGCGGTGAATTCTGCTGTGTGTTAAGGGTTTCCAGGATACGACTCCAATGGCCTAACATACACTTACAGATAATTGTTTCAATCGCTCACAAACTGGCACAAGATCCTCCAATCACTGTGATCGACAACATTAATCGAGGCCATAATCAGCCGCATCTAAACTGTCCTGACAGTACAGCTCATAAAATTTGACAAGAGCATCCGGCTCAGTCAAGGTCTCTTTAACAGCGGGGTCCTGCAGCATGAGATCCCCCCAGGCCTTCATACGGGGAGTCTTCTCCACAAAGCTAAAGGAGGAAAAAAAAAAAAAAAGTGGTTACATTTTGCCAAATATGCCTATGTAGACCCTGCAGTGTCAAGGACTAGAAAACCCCTCTGGTCATCGATAGCCGCAACCGCCCCCCTGTATGGAGCAGGACACAGATGGCATGGTGCAGTGGCCGGGCACAAGATTGTAGGTACAGCTGCCATTCAGTTGATGTCTACTGTATAGGGAATCGCCATAACAAGAGTCAAGGCCTCTTTTACACAAGTGTATTTGTAAGTGTCCTTAATACAGATCATATATAACATATCTATAATATGTTCATATATTTGTATTGTCTTTTGTTGCCCAGTAAAATATACCACCCGTTTCCAGCCCACCAGTACTCAATCTTTACAAAATAAAGTATTGTGTAAAAGTTTTAGGCAGGAATGAAGAAAATGCTGCAAATTAATAGTTACGTTTTTTGGGCAATTAAAATGCAAAGTGAATGAACAAAAGAGGAAACGCAAGTCACATCAATATTTGGTGGGACTGCCTTTTACCTTCAAGATAGCATCAATGCTTCTAGGCACACTTGCAGTTTTTGAAGAACTTCGGCAGGCAAGTTGTTCCAACTACTTGAGAAGTAGCCACAGAAGATCGGTGGATGTCGGCTTAAAGCCCATTTAGACGGGACGAGTGTACGGGAGCTAGTATTGCAGGCTCACAGAGAGGAGGCTGCAGAAGATTAGTCTCCTCGCGTCCCCCCCCCCCCCCTCCCGATCGATTCATTTAACATAGTGGCAGTTCAGTACTGAACAGCTGCTATTTACACTGAACGATCAGCTCATCGTCCATCGTTTATGCAGCATGAACGATGAGCCGATTTCAGTGTAAATAGCAGCCATTCAGTATGGAGTCAATGGAGAGGGGCGAAGGGAGCGCAAAGAGGGAAATCTTCTCCAGCCTCCCGCCGTGAGCCAGCGATACTAGCTCCCATGCGAGCGAGGACACACAGGGACGAGTGCCGGGAATAATTTGCCCGACATTCGTCCTATCTAAATGGATCCTTACTCAAATCATTCTGTCTCTTCCTGTAATCCTTGACCAACTTGATGAGAACAGGCTCTGTGAGGGCCAGATCACTTCCAGGACCCCCTGTTCTTTATTCTGAAGACAGTTCTTAAGGACATTGGCTTTATGCTAGCAGTTGTCCTGCTGCAGAATTTGGTGCCAGATGCCTTCTAATTTTTCTCTTTTCAAATATCTTTACAGCGTTTTTTTCTCACACCTGCCTAATTTTTCAGCACACAGTACAGTACATGTCCAGCGGGTCAGACTAATAGAGGCCCACAGACAGTATGCTACAAGATTTTGTTTTTTTTTTGCAACTTCAAAAGTTTTTTAAAAAGTGTTAATCTCCACTCTTGTCTTACTTACTCTAGAACATCAAAAGCAATGAACCGTTCAAAAAACGGCCAGAAGATGTAATCTATCAAAGTCACAGATTCTCCACAAAAGTACGGGGTGTTGGTCTTGGTCAGTGCCTGCAAACAAAAAGAGAAATTACAAGTGTTTTGAGTAACGTGCATCCTTGTTCCCTTCTTATAGAATTTCACAACTCCTCTACCCTTTCCCTGGAGTTGTACTGCCACATAGGGGTCCCATCCATTTTATAGACCAGTAGGCTTTGTCTGCCACCTCCACAATACAGCATGCCTCAATTTTTCAAGAATCCAGGAGCAAATGACAAATAAGAAGCAAAAGCTATAAAGGTCACCGTAGTCAAGATAGGTTTAATATAGGTACAATATAGGTACTACAAATATTGTAAAATACTCTTTAGGCTCCTGCATACTGTATGCAGTACAACTGTAGAAGGGAGGGGTGCAGTATGGGTCATTAGCAAGCCACGAGTCAGAGGTCCCTGTACAAGGACAGTTGGTGTCAGGGTCTATAAGGCCTCTCATACTAACTTTTTTCATCCATGTGTTGTATGTTAAAAAGGGGGACATATGAACAGTATACAGACCCATATCCAATGAGAGAGCACACACTACAGAGTTTTTTCATGCAGACACGACTGCAGAAATCTCCTCACGTTCATCCTTTTCATTAACCTGAATAAGCGAGTCTTATCTGTAAGGCTTTATCCTCAGGCATCCTGAGGATTTTGGCAGAGCGAGAATTTTTCAGGGTGCGGCATATTGTTTCGCTTAAAACCGACACTCTCGGTCATGTGAATGGACAAGAAAACACTGGCAGAGATTGCTGAAAAGCGCCCCTTCAGACGCTTATACGGAGCAGGCGTGAAAACATAAAACCGCTGTTGCCGTTTATGCGCTCCTGGGAAAGAGCCCTAAGGCAGATCAAGATAAGGGAAAAAAAGAAAAAACCTCCCACCTACGGCCACTGCTATGGGCTCCCATAGGAATTTATGCAGCGGCGGACGTATTCCGGCCCAAAAGGTTGTTCCAGGACTATCTTTTGGGCCCGACGTAAAAACGCCTGTCACTATATTGGCTTGGCCGGGCGTTTTTACCTCTCAGAAATACGTCCATGTTATCTGATGCAGTGGAATCCAATGCATCAGATCACAGCGCATATCGGCCAGCCGTAAAAACACCGGCCAATATACGCTCATGTGAAAGAAGCCTAAGGCACAGTCCAGCAATTCTTGGAGTTTCTAGACCGCATCTTATAGACAAAAGCCATTTCTTACCTCTTCAAGTTTCTTATACTGCTCAAAAAACTGGGCCTTTAATTCTGTTGCATCACGATTATCCTTTGGGGCGTACAAAATCTTGTACATTACAGCAGTAACCTGCAGTAAAACATACAAAACAGTTACTTGGCATTTAAGGAATTGTTGGGTTTATACTCAGATTATGAACTGATGAAGAACAGTGTTTGCCAGTTTCCATGCAACCATAAAACCCAGGTATCATGCATCATGAAAGCAGTGGGAGAGACTCTGCAATGCTGTGGCTGTGACAGCCGAGCCAGAGGATTCCTGCATCCCCAAAGTGATGCGAGGCTAAAAACGCCTTGCATCACTGAGGAATTCACATGGTGGGGAGCGCGATACGGGGGCAGAGATTCACGGCTCGATATCACCCTCACCTGTGTGAGGTTACCCTTAGGCTACTTTCACATCTGCGCTCGGGGGTTCTGGTTTCCTGCTCCATTCATGGAGCAGAAACGGGCAATATCCTGATTAAATGGTTATGTCCTACGAGCTCGTTACCCGTGACTTAGTCTGCATGGAATTTGTAGTTTTTTAAACTAATCTGGGTTTTGCTATAAATTGAATCGTAAAAAGTGAAAGGAATGTAACTTATGTAAAATAAAAGCTACGCTGTGATTGGTTGCTACGGGCAACACAGATTTTCTTTAACATCTCAATCCATGTTAATGTGTCCTTGGACACCATGTACTATTGGTATCCATGCTAGTTTAATATTCGCACACGCGTGGCACCTACATCAGTCCTCATTAGAGATGAGCGAACCTACTCGGCCACGCCCCTTTTTTGCCCGAGCGCCGCAACTTTCGAGTACTTCCGTACTCAGGCGAAAAGATTCGGGGGGCGCCGTGGGTGAGCGGGGGGGGGGGGGGGGGGGGGAGAGAGAGAGGGCTCCCCCCGTTCCCCGCTGCTACCCCCCGCTCTGCCACGCCTCCTGCCGCCCCCCGAATCTTTTCACCCAAGTACAGAAGTACTCGATCGAGTAATTACTCGAAACGAGTATATTCGCTCAATCTCTAGTCCTCATAGGTCTACCCGTTTATGTAGGCGAAGCTTATAATGTGCACCCCCCTTCCCCTCACGGGGGAACAGTTACTGTCGCATTTATAATATTAGTATGGATGGTTGAACCAAACAGCCCCAAAACGGACCACATTGATTATAATAACCCCCATAACGCTCCAGAACGTACATTTACATCCTGGGGCGTCGGGGTATCAGCTGTGCGGCCAATCGCGGCTATTAACCCTTTAAATGCCGCATTTAAATACCTCAAACGATGTTCGGGGGTCCCGTACGCCCCCCCCCCCGTGGTGGGATCGGGGGAGCCGTGCAGGTGTCATGGCAGCCTGGGGCCTTCTGAAAGGCCCCAGAGCCGCCTTAGGGGACTGCCTATCAAATTGCAGTATGAGGTAAGGCTGTAGAATTACGTCATACTGCTGAGCGATCAAAGCATCACACATTGTAGTCCCAGAGAGGGACTTAAAAGTGAAGTAAAAAAAAAAAAAAAAAAAATCAATTAAGTTTTTTTAATTGTAAAAAAAAAAAATAAGTTTAAAAATAATAGTCTAAATAATAAAAGAAAAATACATATTTGGTATCGCCACGTCCGAGCTATCAAAGTAGTGCATTATTTTCCCTGTGCGGTGAATGTCGTCTGAAAACAAACACACACACACACACACACACACACACACACTTTTTCAGTTACCCTTCAGTTTTTAAAAACGCGATAAAAAGCGATCAAAAATGAGCCCTCGCCCAACTACGTAGACGGAAAAATAAAAAAAGTATTACATGCACAAGATGACCGCAGAAAATAATTGAAAAAAATTAGATGTCTTTGAAAAAAGAAAATTTTTTATAATATATATATATATATATATTTATTTTATTTATTTATTTTTTTTACACATACACAAGTTTAGTATCGTAGTAATTGCACTGACCCATAGAATTAAGTTATGTCGTTTTTGATGCAGTTTGTGCGCCGCAGAAACAAAACGCAGTGAAAGATGGAGGAATGTCGTTTTTTTTTCTTTTTACTCCACTTAGAATTTTTTAAAAGTTTTTCAGGTACATTACATGGTACTTTACATAGCACCACTGAAAACAACAACTCTTCCTGCCAAAAAACAAGCCCTCATACAGCGACGTTGATGGATAAAGGAATTACGATTTTTTTTAAAGAGGAGGAAAAAATGCAAATGGGAAAAAAAGTGGCCACGTCATTAAGGGGTTAAGGACCAATCGCAATAAAAATGAGCGCTATGTACTAAAGTACTAAAAGTATTCCTTCCGCTATACGACCCCCTAATCACGTGACCACCTATTGTCCTCTGCCAGGGAAGAGCTACAGGGTCCTAGCAGACCCTGATCAGCTGTGTTAGTGACTACTGTCACTACAGGGGGGATGCTTTCTCTGTAACTGGAGGTCCCAGGGATGCTGCTCCTACAGATGTCCCAGCTACAGTGGGAGAAAATAGAGAACTTTAAATAAAATACAACCCACCGCCAACGATGCCAACCAAAACAGTTGCCATGTGCACCCTGTAATCCAAAACTATACAAATTATATATCAAAACGGCCAAAATGAGGAACCCGTTCCCATACTTTAGCGTAAATATACTGATTTTAAAAATAAACTGTAAATTTAAGGGGTTTAAAAGCATTCTGCCGTAAGGTTCACAAAGTTAGAATTTGAGCTCGCAGTCATGGAGATGGGCCATGCCAGATTTTCCCTGCCTGCAGCATGCAGACTGACAGCCCTCTCCCTTTTGTGTCTAGAGCCATCACTTGCATGCTGTGAGATGGGAGAGGCCATTGCAGACCACGTCAAACCCGGTCACAGAATCGCTAACTTCTGTGACTGACGGAGAGTACATTGCTTAGCCATCTTTGTAAGCATTAAATGGGGACGTGGCTACTCTATTCACCAATGTGCACCATTTTCATGATTGCTAGGGATCTCTGCATTCGGACCCTCAGCAACCATGTATAGGTCACATACCCGGTGGTGAAGAGATAGTGATTTTGGTTAGATAACCCCTTAATACAGCTAGTACTACACAAAAGGGGCAATGGGGTAGACATCGCATGTTTTACAATAACCCAACTGAGGTAGTTGACAGTCTCCAGTCCAATTATAAAGCAATAGGTGGCTTGGATGTCACATGAGGACATCCAACAATTCCCACCTGAAGACAGGCAAGGAAAATAGAGGACTTAACAGGTAGATGACCGCCTCGCAGCCCCCAGTCAGTACTTTGAGTTGGGATACATAGTCTCCTGCTCGCTCCCCTGCCCGATACTCCTGTATCTCGTCAGCCAATCCGAAGCTAGGGGAGTGACAGGGGCGTTTACTCCTGGTCATACCTGTCACACCCCTAGCTTCCGGTGGTATCAAGATACACCAGTACCGACCACCACATCTTCTGTCTCTAAGAAAATAGCCGAATTTCCTACTGCATTGACGTCTTCCAGAATCATCTTCTGTCGCGCTTTTTCATAGGGATCTTCTGGAATCAGCTTCTTCTCAGGAAAGGTCTCATCCAGGTAATCACAGACAATTGAGGAGTCATAGACTATTTTACCATCTGATGTTTCTATAGAAGGCACCAATCCCGGAGGACTCTTCTCAAAAAACCAGTCTGGTTTGCTCTTTAGGTTAATGTTCACAACTTCATGTCTGGGCAAAGACAAACAACTTCTTTGTAAAGGGTGGTCACACTTACAAATACATAAGTAATGTCCCAAACTATAATAAGACCCCAAAAGGCAGTTTGAATTTCCTTGGCCTCAATAAGAGTCTGTACAATTAGCCCCCAACTATGTGGAATGTATAGTGCAGGTTACTACAAATGGGGCAGAGGACCTTGGGCCCACTCAGGCACAGCAACCTGGACCCTATTCATACATATTGGTGGGGGCCTCAGCAGCTAAGATCCCTACCAATCAAGTTTTACCCTATCCTATGGATAGGGGATAATTTTAAATTCTTGTACAACCCCTATAATTACACCCCTGTGAGAACAAAAACATTGCTTTCCTTCTCCATTAATTCAGCATTAACAGCATCTTGAAGACAGATCAAGACTGCAAGAACTTCATAGAAATAAAAGCTGAAGAATACATGTATCATCTCCAGAAGAGATATAAAGTTATGTGCTTACTTAATGCCTTTGGCAAGCAAGACAAGCTGTACTCTTTGAGGGAAGGGGCAGAACCTCATGCTGTAAAGTCGAATTACTCCTTCCGGGACTGGTCCTGGGGCTGGGCTGCCTGAAATGAATATATGCATTCAGTATACAGAGAACAGTAAGGTAGTCAGGTCAGGACACACAGTGCAAGTTGAACTAGTTTTGTTGTAGAGAAGACTTATAGAAGAGAACAAGTGAAGCTCTAAGAGACTCCTCTCCTCTACATGTGAGGGTCCTCACCACACATTAGAACAGCCATCGTTCACCATTAACCCCCTACTGATTACCCCGAGCTCTGTTAGTTTGGGATGGACAGAGCCTATTCTACTTCATACAGATGTAGATCCATTTCTATCAGTGCTACTGACATCCTTTTGTGTCATTTTACACAGTTCAGTCATTAAGGCCGCTTTCATACAGGCAAAGAAAAAAAATAGATTGCAAGATTTTCTCGTGATGCAACAGTGCTACAAATCGCATGCATGTGAAGCCCATGCTTTCCAATGGGTTCCTTCAAATTAGCGATGTTTTGTAGGCCACTACATTAAGGAAAATAAATAAAATAGTGGCATGCGCTATACAGCCGCAATTTGGGATGTTTTGTAGCCCACGTTTACATATGGAGCCTTCCTTTGTGTTGCATCGCATGAAATCACGGTTTTATGTGGTGCGATGTAACTTTTACAGTAGGAAGTCCTACTGTTTGTCTCTAAAATAAGCCCTAGCTGCATAACACAAATACATTACCTAAAAGGCGCTGTCTGCTCTGCCGTTTACAGCCACAGCTTCTTGGTCAGGGGGTTCATAAAGCCCGCCTCCAGGAAGCACTGGCTCCAATTGGCTGAGCTGAGGGTGCTCGAGAACCAATCAATCCAGCGCTCGATGAACCAATTGCAGCCATTGCACTGAATGGCTGCGATTAGTTCTCGAGCACCCTCAGCTTAGCCAATCAGAGCCAGCGCTTCCTGGAGGCATGATTTATGAACCCCCTAACTAGGAAGCAGCGGTTGAAGTGCAGACGAGTGGACAGCGCCTGTTAGGTCAAGTTTTGTGGCTGTTTGTTTTTTCATATATTAAATATTTCAAGCTCCCCTTGAAAATCTCGGCAAAAGAGCGCCACAAAATCGCCGCGAGAAAACACAGCAATATCACACAGAACATAGGTGCGATATTCACACGGCGATATCACTGCTATTTGAGGAGAGGTCAGGACTACTCAATGTAGAGCTGCTGGGTCATGTCTGAGCTGAGGGAGGACAGCAGAGAATGATTTACAAGGGTCTCCCAGTTTAAGGCTAGTTTCACACGAGCAAGCGAGATAGAATGCATGTTGACCTGCAAACTACTCGTGGATGTGAAGCGGTTTTCAGGCCACCTTGCATCGATTTTGTTACATTTACCGCCCCTAGTGCGAGTTTCACACATGACAGAAAATTGGAAGGGTTTCCCCTTCGATTTTAATGCCCTACCGACCATTCAGGATTATAAACAGAAGGAATCACAGATTTCAGATGAATAAAATCCCATCAGGATTATTCCGTTTAAACATAGCACTTATATCAGATTCTGGATCCCTCTATTTGTGCCTTCTTTGTTCCAATCAAGTCTGTGCATCCCTATAGGTGAGCCGGTTTACACAGTTTGTGATCCAGGATTATTAACGCTGCCCCCTCTACTTGAATGTCTCTCCTGGGTATTTCCCCTCCCCCTCACACCAGACATTGCTTTACTTTGTTTCTCCTAACTATTCACGGGGACCTTCCTAAATAGTTTTCTGTTCTGTACTATAAAATTAGCATATTTGTTACATCCAATAGGCTTCATCAGTGTCTTATGTGCCTGTAAGCCCACAGTATCCCTTTACATGCTTGGTGTGATACAATGTACTCGTTTGTTTTATATTATATATTTAAAAGAATTAGACACTATACAAAATAATAAATATTTTACCTAGAGGGTATCCCACAAATACAAGATTTCATACAAAACACTGATTGAAAGAAGGAAGTTATGACCGCTGAAACAATCCTGTTTTTAAGGTAAAGTTAGTTACGTCGCAGAATGGTTAAAAATGAGCATAAAGCAGCTGAGTTATGCAATGAAGTTACAGGACATATTTAAGATCTACAGACAAGTCACATTTTCAGGATAGTATTTCCAGTTTTCATGTGAGGGGTTAAACCACCCAGATTGGACATTTCAGGATAATTTATATTGATTCTTGTATATCCCAGGATTGTGAACACAGAGTAGAAACCCCCCTCTTTCATTCTGCGACTCTCCCCCTCCCCCTCATCATTAGTCCTATTGACCATTATAGGGTCGTGTGCAGTCTGTGGGACTGGGAGGTGAATCACACCCATCTAGAAAAGCCTTCAAGTAAAGCTTATGTACAATGGTCAGCTTGTGAGGTTTCAAGATGGGACTTAGGGCTCATTCACATCTGTGTTTGCATTCCATCGAAAGATATATATATATAATACACACACAAAATTCTGACCCAACCTTAAGTAGTATCAGGGTATATAGGGTGGGCCGCAGAAAATTAGCCCAGCACCACACTCTTATGAAAGCGGTCTTAAAGAAAGTCATTGTTGCCCACAGTCAGATCTTCTTTGAGAGCTTTCATAGGATCGTAGTGCCGGATTACTTTTCCGTGGCCCATCCTGTTAACCCATCAGCTACCATGAAAATTCCAACTATGTTTTGCTAACATGCACAATATAGTATATCTATTCATCATAAGATTCCAAGCATGTTACTTTATATTCTCACACTTACCTTTGGCCAAACTCCTCTGTGATCCACTCATTGCTGCAGACTGTCACTGGAGATCCCTGTATAAGAAGCAGAGAGTACATATATTAGTAGCAGTAGCAGCAGTGACCAGCTCAGCCCTGGATATAAGTGACCCAACGTACCAGAGGAGAAACTGTGTATAAGAGGGCTGCGCTCCCTAGTCTACACCAACCCCCTCCCTTCTAATGACCAACTAGACACAACTCCTCCAGGCGGGGATCTGCTCCATCTGTACACTGATTATATAGAGCCTCATGCATGTCATTAGGCTGGCTTCACACGGGCATATTGACGTGTGCAATACACAGAGAATAGAACCCATTGATTTCTGTGGGTTTATTCACATTCCGCAGTTCAGTCACGCAAAAATAGAGCATGTTCTATTTTTCTGTGTAAAGGTCCCCATAGAAGTCAATGGAGGGGTGCAAATGTGCACACAATACGCAAGGAGATGAGTGAAGCACTGCATAATTCCACTGGAATAATAACACATTTGGAACTCATTAGGACTAATTAGCCATTTCAATTAGTGGGTCTTTGTTTGCCGTGTCCAAATAAACATGCCTTGCGAGCGCAAAAAGTACAGTAAAATATGCCGATGCGAGCGCAAAAAAGGTATAGTTCATTCCACTAATATGCAGCGCTCACGCACACACACTACGTATACACCCATGCATGTCTTTACACATCTAGGGTATGGTCCCCTGTAGCGGTCACTACACAGCTAGGTTGTACTAGCGATGTGGCCGACAAACCTGCATGTGATGCAGAGCCATATGGCATACTAATGAATTAAGGAGGATGATTTATTAAGACCAGTGCTTTGTATGCCAGACTTAATACTCAGCTCTGCCATCAGAAGATACGTCAAATATTTAGGGTATACTCCTACGTAGCAGAAAATGGCGCTCACATCCTGAGTGTCATGATGCCCGGAGTGTCGATGGTGATGCTGCAGCCTGTGATTGGCTGAAGCGTCTTGTGACTTCTGCCAGGCCTTACACCTTTCATGTGCCGCCAATGTAGCCACTTAAGTATCAGGCGCAACACTGTAAGCTTGAAAGTATGATTAGTGACAGTGTGGAACAGACAACTTCTCATTTACTAAACAAAGTAAGTGGCCAGCCTAAGAAAACGCGTTTCAGGGACAAAACCCCCTTTGTCAGTTCAGCTGGTAAAAGAATACAGACAATCAGAGGGTTGTTGAGAATCAGACTACAGGTAGACAGGATGTCTATATACCTTCACCAGCTGAATTGACGAAGGGGTTTTGTCCCCGAAACGCGTTTTCTTAGGCTGGCCACTTTATTTATTAAAGAAGTTGTCTGTACCACACTGTCACTATTCATACTTTCAAGGTAAGGGTGTTGAGCCATCATCGCCAGTCCTTTTAGTCTTACTAATCTATTCACTCACACCCATCCAAGTGGTGCGTCATCTGGTTGGCGGCCACTTGTAGCATCATTGTTTTCTTCATACCAGCACAACCATATGTGTTCTGCTCCACACATCTTTTTTCTGTCCTGTACCCAATCAGGTATCTTGGAAGTCCCATTGGAAGTGTGTAAGGAGGCTGTGCAACACCCTCCCTTACAATATAAGTGGGATTGCTGCTTGGAGTCTGTGGCTAGCAGTCATGTGGTGCAGGTACCAAACAGCACCATTTTGTAGAAGCCTTCTAGCGAAGGACATTTGTGTGTAGACAAGGACTTTTGTGCACACCCCTCCTATATGGGATAATGCAGGGCTGAGCTCTCTCACATTGCCAGGTCCGGAAAAGTCACTAGCAGGTCAGTGGGGAGGATATTGAAAAGAACAGAACTGCATCACAGGAGCAGAAAGGGTTTGCAGGGAGGACATGAAAGCAGTGTGTGCTTTGCAGCACCCAGCAGAGGCCTCGCAGACATAACAGAGGACATGAGAGCAGTGTGTGCTCTACAACACCCAGCAGAGGCCTAGCAGGCATAAGAGAGGACATGAGAGCAGTGTGTGCTCTGCAGCACCCAGCAGAGGCCTAGGAGACATAAGAGAGGATATGAGAGCAATGTATGCTCCGCAGCATCCAGCAGAGGCCTAGCAGATATAACAGAGGACATGAGAGCAGTGTGTGCTCTGCAGCATCCAGCAGAGACCTAGGAGACATAAGAGAGGACATGAAAGCAGTGTGTACTCTACAGCACCCAGCAGAGGCCTAGGAGACATAAGAGAGGATATGAGAGCAATGTATGCTCCGCAGCATCCAGCAGAGGCCTGGCAGATATAACAGAGGACATGAGAGCAGTGTGTGATCCGCAGCACCCAGGAGAGGCCTAGGAGATATAAGAGAGGACATGAGAGCAGCGTGTGCTCTACAGCACCCAGCAAAGGCTTAGGGGATATAAGAGAGGACATGAGAGCAGCATGTGCTCCGCAGCAACCAGCAGAGGGCTAGCAGACATAACATTTGACATGAGAGCAGTGTGTTCTCCGAAGCACCCAGCAGAAGCCTAGAAGATATAACAGAAGACATGAGAGCAGTGTGTGCTCCGCAGCACCCAGCAGAGGGCTGGCAGACATAACAGAGGACATGAGAGCAGTATGTGCTTTGCAGCACCCAGCAGAGGCCTAGCAGATATAACAGAAGCCTGAGATCACATGGTGACAGCTAGAACTGTGACCAGAGCGCTGTCCCCATGCTGAGGGAGCAGCGCAGCAATAAGAAATGATGAAGGGGGCCTCCATCTTCGTTTGTCAGTTGCTGCACCACCCTCAGCCCGTTGTCAACATTGAGACCCCCAGCGATCAGAAAGTTATAATCCATCCTGTGGATAGGGCATAAATTTAAATTCTGGTACAACCTCTTTAACCCTCATTTGGCTTTAGAATACATTTATATTGTAGCGTGAAGGGTCCTTATATGTATTTTTGACTTTGAGAAACTTCTAACATCTATATGTCCTTTCAGTTTTTACACTAGTACATGGTGACTCAGCACACTCACAGTATATGCTTCACATTTCATTACAATGTCCTCCAGGCAGTCACAGTGACTAGTAACTTACAGTAAATCAGAATTGACACAAGTTTAAATATTAACATAATGACTGCAGGTAAAACTAAACCTAAGGTGCCTTTAGACGGAACCATTATTGTTCAAAAAATCATTAAAACGAGCAAAAATGAACGATGATCCTTTGGTCTAAACACGAGCCAACGACGGAATGACGAACAAGAATTTTTAATTCCTGTTCAGTTTCTGCAGGCATAAAAATTAGCTAATCATTCATTTTGAACGACAAGATATAGACAAAAAAACTATGTAAGGACAGCGCTCACAGAAGGATTCAATAAATATAGCCTCTTTGGCAAAAAAGAGTAAGATATACACTTACCCGGTGTTAAGTAGGCCCTATTACGGGACCTACTAACACCCCATATCCATGTTAGCTTCAATATCAATCAATCCTCCTCCAGAGATCCTTTATATCCCGTCAGGCTAGAGACCAGGAGAGCCAGCAGGTACTGTAAGCCGAATCCTTGCAGGGATCCGTGCACAGAAAGTATAAGTAAACAAAGAAAAAAGACCTGCGCTCCTTAAAGGGGTTGTCCCGCGGCAGCAAGTGGGTCTATACACTTCTGTATGGCCATATTAATGCACTTTGTAATGTACATTGTGCATTAATTATGAGCCATACAGAAGTTATAAAAAGTTTTTTACTTACCTGCTCCGTTGCTAGCGTCCTCGTTCCCATGGAGCCGACTAATTTTCGCCCTCCGATGGCCAAATTAGCCGCGCTTGCGCAGTCCGGGTCTTCTGCTCTCTTCAATGGAGCCGCTCGTGCAGAATGCCGGCTCCGTGTAGCTCCGCCCCGTCACGTGCCGATTCCAGCCAATCAGGAGGCTGGAATCGGCAATGGACCGCACAGAAGAGCTGCGGTCCACGGAGGGAGCAGACCCCGGCGGCCATCTTCAGCAGGTAAGTATGAAGACGCCAGACCGCCGGGATTCAGGTAAGCGCTGAGCGGTTTGTTTTTTTTAACCCCTGCATCGGGGTTGTCTCGCGCCGAACGGGGGGGGGGGGGTTAAAAAAAAAAAAAACCCGTTTCGGCGCGGGACAACCCCTTTAAGGAAAATCTCCTCTGGTGCCGATAATAGATGCAAACTCTGTTTATTCTGTACGACGCGTTTCGTCCTTAGGACTTTCTCAAGTACATACATATTAAAATTCACAAACACTTTATATAATACATGCATATTACCTTTCCTGATGAGGATCCATGGCTGCCTCCGTGCCTCCGGCGCCTTCAGACGTCCGCTCAGCGTCCCGCGTCATGACGTACGCTTGGGCACGCAGCATTTTTAATTCCTGTTCAGTGTCTGCAGGCATAAAAATTAGCTAATCATTCATTTTGAACAGCAGTCGTTCAGTCCCTCATTCACTTAAAACAGCGAATATGAAAGACTGAACGATTGATGTTTGAATGAGGCAACGATGTATCTGCCTGTCTCAACAGGCTGCATGGGGGCGAACGAACTAGCCATAATGTCACTGGCTTGTTTGCTCATTCAAACGAGAATCGGCTCATCTAAAAGAACCTTTAGATCACCACAGAGTACTGTAGAGTTAGATTTCTACCCTGCATTGATATGTGATAGGCACTTCCAGTCACTGGTGGACAACCTCCTCGCTGATGTCACATTTGCCCTGAGCGTAAGATGCACCACACCCAGGACGAATGTAAGGTTGTGTTCACACGACCGGGCACAAACATCAAACATAAACCGGAATGTGCATACAACTACAGGCAACAGATGCCAAAATACTTTCCAATGTACCACAACACATAGACAGATGGAAATACCTCGTACCTACTAACTTATTAGATATTGGTTGTATTTTGGCCAGAACATGTAAGTTCACAAGCCCATGTCAAGGGTCCTCATTGTCTTGTGATTCCCTACTCTAACAAAACAACTAAAACTCAAGAAGGGAGTCCTGCCTGCCAATAGGGACAACCCCATGCTGGAAACCTGGGGCCTGGTTCGCCCTAGATGGTAAGAGGCAGGAACACAAGACAAGGGAAAAACAACACACACTGAATAGGACAATTCACACCTAATGTCTGAACACACCAAGAACAGACACTGAACAAATCACTGTTCACACTAGCAAGCAGAAAAGGGAATCCCACTCAGAACCTCGTGCATGCAACACCAAATCAGAACATGCATGATTCCAAACACAGAGGTATTTGTGTGCCGCAGACCGGTGGTGATTGGCTAACTGGAGCCATACACAACCAGGTCAATCATCCCACGCCTGTGGAAGAGTGCTACTAAAAACCCATAGAACTACGTGTCCCAGGAGCACAATGTGACAGCTGAGCCTGAATCATTTTTTTCAATCATTTTTGGAGATGACAGACCTGCCTGGGGGTGACTGCAGATGTCCTGTGCTGCTAACCATCACTTAGAAGGCTGGTCAAAGGCAATGATGGTTGCATGACCACACTACTAAAAATCTCCCATGTAGGAGCTGTCTGGTTTGGAAATGTTTTTTCACATTGTGGTCCTCTCACCAGCATTCTTGTTACTAGAAACCCTCTCAATCAATTGCTATTGACTGTGCTCCTCTACAGCAGTGTTCCTCAAATACAGTCCATCTAAAGAGTCAGAAGTTCAGGATTTCCTTAGTGTTGCTCAAGTCATATAATTATGGTCAGTGCCTTAGAAATTGACATGTATTCTCTCTACAGGATATCCTCAAATCATGACCCGTTAGACGGACCTGCGGACTAGAGTTAAGAAACAGTAATCAAGAAGATGCAGCCGTTGGCCTTTACTTGATAGCAGGCCTGTCTGGTTTTATAGAAAATGTGGGCACCATGCAAAGTAAGATTTTCTGCTCACCATGTTAGACATTTTTTCTCATAAGTTCAAAATCCTTGGTGGTCTAGAGTAAAGAAAGGGTTGAAAATAAATTCATTGGTGGTCTAAGGCAGTGAAGGGACTATTTTTATATTCTTTAGTGAGCTAGGGCAGTGATGGAGCCAATGGTAAATTCTGGTTGCTCCTGGGGTTCCCGTCCCAAAGAAAGCCTTCTATGAAATTGGGGAACTTGGCAATAGTCCAGTTTACAATGTCTTAAGGGGTCTCAAGTGGAGGACTTCCCTCTATAAATAAACGTTTCCCGTAAGAGATTTTGACACTGATTTTTATACAGTAGGTAACCACTTTAAAAAAAATGTCTTATGTAATTTTAGTTTCAGTAATTAGATGTAAATCTGGAGGAGCGGAATAATGTGTTTGCTCATTTATTTAAAATGTTGTAGCTGTACAATTTTTATGGCTAAAACTGTTCTTGGGGTGGCCATACCAGAGACATTCAGAGCATGTGCCGATCCAGAAGATCCTGCTGCCTGTATGTGCGCTTGGACTGGATGCGTCCAGTAATTATTCAGTGCCAGCAGCAAAGTGGAAAGAGTCAGGGAAAGCTCAATGAACCAGTTACATGGGTAAATCATATGGGCACCCACCATCGGTTTGCCCATTCAAATGAGAAATCATTTAGAATCATTCAGTCTTTTACATTCCATGTATAAGTGAATGAGAATGACTAAATGATTGCTGTTTAAACCGAACAATAAGTGAACAAGTCAACGATGAACTGAATGACGAGTGAAAAGCAAACACTTACCGTTCAGTCAAAGGCGCACATTTAGACTTAACAAATTATCGTTTACTTGCGCTTGTTTGAACAATTTTTTTTAATGATAATCATTCCATCTAAATGCACCCTCATTTAGGTGAGTATCAAAAGGTAATGATAATTAAAGTGTCCGTCTAGTAGGCAGAAATGGTACAGCCTGTAGCTAATGCTGTGCTGATGCATTATGGAATTGATGTGAAAGTGAAAGCAAAAATCTAATCATCAAGATAGTGGTTGATAGGCATCAGACAAGGGGCTGCACTGCATGGAAATAACTACACAACACAGAGGAAGCAATCAGTTAAGGGAGGCAGGGATGTAGAAATATATTTTTGCCCCAGTGGAATGTAATTGACAGAGAAATATCATAGATTCTCTAGGACCTGATAGAGTACAGACATTCCTCAAAGACCAGGGGGAGACAGAGGAATTTATTTATCAGAGCCTTATCTGTGTGCATAGTGTTCATATCCTGCCTTATCTAGGCTTCTAGCAGTACAATAAAGCTATCTCCTTCTAATGATAATGGGATGACTCTGCTGACATGTGAGATACTCTCTTAACATTGGTTAAGGCCCATTTAGACACTAGGATGATCGCTCAAAAGATGTCGCTCAAGCGATCAACCTTGCACTGCCAGCGGAGGATGCAGAAGACAAGCGGGGTATCCCCGCTTGTCTTCTGCATACAGCTGTTCCCCCGCTCCAGTGCCCGGCTGTCATACAGCCGAGTGCTCGGAGCGGAGGATGCAGAAGACAAGAGGGGTATCCACGCTTGTCTTCTGCATCCAGATGTTTTCTGCACGAAGCGCCCGGCTGTTATACAGCCGAGTGCTCCATGCCGGGTATGGAGAACAGAGCAAGACCGCTCTGTTCTTCATACCCAGCCTATCATCAGGGATCGGGATACAGCTGAAACAATAGTATCAGCTGTATCCCGCTGTGAATCCCTGTTAAGGCTCATTGTTGTCTTTCAGCACACTGAAAGACAACGATGAGTGACGGGGTAACGAAAACTAAATGGCGTCAGTGCAGTTACACACAATGAATATCGCTCAAAAGACGGCTTTTGAGCTAATTTTGAGCGAATCGTTGTGTCTAAATGAGCCTTTACTCTGTATTTTGTAATATTTAAATTTTTTACATGGATAGTCATACAAAAAAATATCTGCAACAACATTGTAAATATGTTCTTAGAATCAAAATCTGATTTAAATAATCCATAATTTCCTGATTGTAAATGGAAGTGTACAAAGACAGAGAACAGTTAATATAAAAGTTTTTTTTAATCAGTTGTCAACTCTTCACCACAACTGGAGAATACTGGCTGGGTTCTTGCATGTCCATCACATGTCCGTAAATTCTCATTTGAATGGGCCTACGGCATATCTGACTGTGTAAACATGATGCCCGAGCGAACAAGCAAAGTCTGAGATTGTTCGCTCATTCAAACGATATATTGTTGAGTGTAAACGGACTCCTATGCTGCGCTTAGACTGAACGATAATCAAATGGCTGAGACTGAACGATAATCGTTAGGTTTAAATGCGGGCAATGAGAATTATGAGGTTTTCGCTGGTCGTTCAGTTTCAGCCGGCATAAAAATAAGCGCTGGCTTGTTCACTTGTTGGGCAGTTTATACCCTTATTGTTCAATATTTTGCATGGGAATGCAGTGGAAACACTGTTATGGGAATAAATATCATATTCCATGTACTTCACTGTCCTGCTCCAAATTGGTTATAATTAGAGATGAGCGAACGTACTCGGCCACGCCCCTTTTTCGCCCGAATACCGCGATTTTCGAGTACTTCTGTACTCGGGCGAAAAAATTTGGGGGGCGCCGTGGGTGAGTGGGGGGTTGCAGCGGGGAGTGGGGGGGGGGGGGAGAGGGAGAGAGAGAGGGCTCCCCCCTGTTCCCCGCTGCTACCCCCGCTGCACCACGCCTCCCCCCGCCTCCCGGCGCCCCCCGAATCTTTTCACCCGAGTACTGAAGTACTCGAAAATCGCGGTGCTCAATCGAGTAATTACTCGAAACGAGTACGTTCGCTCATCTCTAGTTATAATGAGAAGTTGCATGCATGCAAATATATCTGAGTCTGACTCCATGTTGGTCATTCTCCAGTACATTGCTGGTTTATTCACATCATAATGGTACAGATATAGTTGAACCTGATGGATCAATGCACATGTACGCCCCTAAAACCATTACCACTCTTGATTGGCTTAGCGTGTAATGACTCTATAATTAACATATGTTAATGCCCCAGGTGTATGCCACTACCAAGCACTTCACCTCTAACTAGATGAGAACAAACCAAACTTATACTGTGTTCCTTATCCAAGTAGCGTTTCCTTATCAGTGTATGAGGTTCCAGTGTTCTTTCTAGATAGGTTTCTTGTGAGAAAGCTGCGGGTGAGTGTTTCTCAACATTCTGCTTGCACATGCCATGGTCTAATATTGAGCTTGTTAACCATTTAAATGCTAGCTATTTTCTATGAAGGTAGATATATGAATATATATATCTAAATACGGCTTGAGCAACTCTTTTGCAGTTTCTGCCTTCATTTTCTGCCCTTAGGACCTTACCAACTCTCCCCTATCACCAGCACTAGCAGACTCCTCTTGTCTCCATAGAGAACTGCATGCAAATTTATCCCCGTCAATGGCCAAAATCCACACGGATTTCTGATGTGTTTCTACGCGGATCTGCATAAAGAAGTGACAGGGCTAAATTCAAATGTGGATCTACAGCAAAACCCATGGTAGAATAGCCATAGATTTCTGCTCTGGAGCATGCTTGCGATCGTTATTGTGCACGCAAAAAAAGGCGGAAATGCATGCAAGCATGCTTATGCCACTGTGAATTAGCCCTTATAGTGCCAGGTGCGGGTGGGGATACAATCCGTGTTGGTTCTTGGTATGGGTCAGAGGGGAGGTCATCGTTGCTACTGGCAATGGTGCTTGAGTCACACGCCTTGTGAAGAAATTATGGTCACAGGGTTTCTTCGAGGCCACAATCTTTGCAAGACAACCTTTACTGACAACCAGCAACGTAACAAAACTGTATAAATTGGCACAGCAGTCACAATGGGTGGCCTTGTGATGATGTGTGCTACCATCCAGCTCCTGTCTGCCTCTGTTCCTGTAATTAGAGCTGTCCCCCAGCATCTGGGTTGCATATAGGATGTGCAGGTTGCAGATGCTTGGGAGGGAGAGAGGTCAAGGGTCACAGCTTCAATTACAGCAGCAGAGGTGAACAGGAGTTAGAGAGAGAGTGAGTGAAATCCTTTATGATGAGGGGCTGCTGTCCGATGGAGATTCAGGGTGAGGAACGGTGCAGAGAAGGGGCCCTATTACTACTGGGGGCACTGTTACTATTGGTGCCACTATTGGAAGACACTATTTCTATTGGGGCCACTACTGGAGGACACTTACTAGTCAACGCCCCAAGCCATACCCCCTTTTACCTTGGCTGGAATTATTTTTGTGACAAAGGTGGCAACTGTAGTGGGGGTCCTGATTGGTAGATAGGTCACCAATATGTTACAGGGGTTGTCCAGTTACTGGATAACCCATTTTCAATAGGATCCCCTGGGGTAAAATGATAAATAGAGATACTTACCCCTCCACCAAAACGCTGTCATGAGAGGGAACACATGTGGCTAAAGGATGTCCTGAACATATTGCTGAGCTGTCATTGTCCCTCACGGTCATTGTATGCGATGAACCCCCAGACCATCACAACAGCAGTGTGCTTCCCGGACAATTAGATGATCCTCTCTACTGGTAGACTATTGAGGCGGTCCTTAGCATGGCTGACTTGTGTGCATGACCTCACACATCCACTGGTCCCACCACCTACTAACAGTCTGGTCAGAACAGCCCATGTGGCGGGGAATTCGTTGATACAATCATCCATCTTCTTGTATTCAAAAATCCCCCCCATCAAACCATGTTGACTGAGTGAAATCTCTTTGATTGTGTCATAGGGGCATCTAGTGGTCAACGAGCTCTACATAAGTGGAACAAGAGGTCACTACACACACGGAGCTTCTGAGAGCCTTTTTATAGACCAAGGGTGGCCCATTTTTAGGCCTCAGGTGAAAAGACCATTCTATTCTTTGCAGCACCAGCATAATTCTGATTGATTTTCATCAGTTTTATGTAGTACTTGGGTTTTTTACCATCTTCTGAGTATTTTATAAATTGGAAATAGAAAAACAGTAAGTTTTTAAAATTGGGTTTCTCTGCTCATCTGTGAATGAAATGTTTAGTTCTTGTTCCCATTCAAATGCAAATCAGCATCTTCGATATTTTAGAGAGGTCTTTAGGAACCAGTTTTGGAGAAATAAAGTTCATTAATTAGGTCAATCAACGCAGAAAATGTCCGCAGCATACTATGTCATTGATTCACTGATTTTATAGTCCTTATCTCTAATTTCAGGGCTTTTTATCAACGTAATAAACTTTTCTTTAGGGTGCATTCCCACGAACGTATATCGGCTCTGTTTTCACGCCGAGCCGATATACATTGTCCTCGTGTGCAGGGGGGGAGGATGGAAGAGCCAGGAGCAGGAACTGAGCTCCCGCCCCCTCTCTGCCACCTCTCCGCCCCTCTGCACTATTTGCAATGGGGAGAGGCGGACCGGGGACGGGGCTAATTCTCAGAACTTAGCCCCGCCCCGCCTCTCCCCATTGCAAATAGTGCAGAGGGGCGGCGAGGGGGCGGGAGCTCAGTTCCTGCTCCTGGCTCTTCCATCCTCCCCCCCCCCCCCTGCACACAAGGACAGCGTATATCGGCTCGGCGTGAAAACTGAGCCGATATACGTTCGTCTGAATGCAGCCCCCGGGATTGTGTTCCCATCTTATAATAGTAATTGAGATAGAGATGGACATTTGTCAGGCCAAATACCAATCCTTTTTTTGGGGGGGGGAGTTTTATGCTAATGGAGAATTGAGAATGTTAGGGCTGTACTTGCAGATATTCAGAATAAGGGCTTAATCAAAGGAGCACAGCTTAGCAATAGCAGCGAGTTTATTAGTGCATGAACCAGTGTTTTGGGTTTTTTTTACTATGCAAGTTTGAAGAAAAAAAAGTGGGAAAATAGGTCCTGCCCTATCTTAGAAAAACTACAAGCAAGAAAGATAGGGCAAGTCTTGTTAATACTAGTCGTCCCGTTTTGCGGCCGTGATGATCACAGCTGTAAAATGGGACAAAATCACGGTTGCCTGAAGAAGCCCTAAATTGATATTATTAAGTTTATGCCATTTTCTTAAGTAATGATTTGTCAGAAGATTGTAAAGAGATTGAAACCTTTTTTATTTCCTGCAAAAGCCTCTTTTCAATCAATCTTAAAGGTTTTAAGGCACAGAAAATGGCATTGAAGCCGAGATCATACAGTTATTGATGACTTTAGTCAAGGCCATAATCAACCGCATCTATACTGCCCTGAAAATATAATGGCATAAAGCCTGACATAATTTGTGGCTCAATAAAGGTCTCTTTCACAGCTGGGTCCTGCAGCATAAGTTTGATCCAGGCTTTGATACGTGGCGTCTTCTCCAGGTACCTAAATAAGTAAAGATAAATTAGTGTGGCTATATTCATGCCCATTTAAGACCCCAAATCATCGACTGCATCATTGTCATTCTGTCAACTATTGCTGTTCATCTTATTGGCTGGGTGAGAAAATCGTCCCAATTTTCACCAAATCGGATTAGGTAGGTCTGAACCAATTTTTGGTCAAAAGCACATGAAAATCTAATATCTCATAATGCCTGCTACAGAAGTCATTGTGTAGCCAATCAGCAGCCAGAGGGCCTTGATGATATCACCAAAAGTGTCCTTCATCTTGCATATGAGTAGCAGTTGCATTGGATGCCTGCACCACATGACCTAGCCATATATAACATAGGTACAGTGCAACCAGCGGCCGTTCTACAGAGAAGAAGCGTCACGTTTATATGCCTCTATAACACATGGTCTGTTAGTGTCAGATATTCTATTATCAGGACCTTGAGCACAGCATTCCCCATGGCCACAGAGATGCATCTGTAATGGATTGCAGCTCTGTGGGTCATAGCGGACGGGCAGAAAGCCGCCACAGCAGTACCACCACCAGTGGCAGGGGAAGTCTAACAGAGGGTGGCATAGTTTTTTCAGCCTGTCGCAGCCTGCAGCAATTAAAGTGTAGGACTCTCAGTCATAGGCAGCACTTCTTCATGATGGTCAATAAGTTCTGAAGGCCAAGAACGACCAACGTGATACTAGATGGGCATTTATAACACATTGGCCATTTAGTGTATCATGCCATAATAATATACAAGTTGTGGCATAAATATCGTAACAAAGAGATATTTTCGCTTACTCTGTGACATCACATAAATAAAGCCGGTCAATCCAGGGCCACATCATGTAATCTATCATAGACACCGTTTCTCCACCGAAGTAAGGGGTGTTCTTCTTGGTCAGTTCCTGTAAATAGAAATTAAAAAGATGGAATAGAAATGATTATAAAGTGAAAAGAAAATTGGTGGTGTAGATAAAAAAAATTAATAATATGCTTTAGAAAATCTGTTCACATACATGTCATGGCTTCTGTTCATAATGGATACCATGACACTGTGTCGGATCTATCGTATGACCACTCCCAGCAATGCCCAATGGACACCACTAATTTACAGTGCGGTCTGTTGGGTTCCTATCATGGTTGTTGTCCAAGGTACCTATAACTAATGCCTTAAATGGAGACATTTTAGTGTCCACATTAGTGCCACTACACCCAGAACCCCACAGGCTATTGAACACCCACGCCCGTAACACAAGATATAGAAAAAATGACAGAAAACAATGATGGCATTGAGAAGTTTGTATAAATTGTATTACTTTTCATTATACAGAGTGTCCCATTCACTGGAGGGCAGTTAAATTGGCTATAACTCCAAGACTAATGAACAGACTTTAATGAAGTTTGGTCAAAGCATACTTTACTCAGTGAGAATCAGGAAGCCCTCATAACATTTTTGTCAAGTGCTCCCTAACCCTACTGCCGACATTCAAATGGAAGCAGTCACCGGCAAGGGAAACAGAATAGCTAGTCTGGACAGCTAGCATGACTGTCTCGCTCGGCATACCATGGCATCCCGACAGCCATGTTTTGCATTGCTTTCAATGAGAGCCATGGCTGCAGTTACAAGCGCCGGCCACTACATGGAGGTCAGTGTGGGGGCTTCCACTCCGACCTCTGTGTATTTGCGGTGCTGACAGCATGCGCCCGCTCAGCTGATCGGTTGGGATCCCAAGCGATGGACCCCAGCCGATCAACTATCGATGACCTATCCTGACGATAGGTCATCAGTAGTATTTCCCTGGAAAACCCCTTTAACACCGGCTAATTTCAACAGGATTGGGTGACCCGCCTCACCTCCAACATGACCATGCTTCAGATCCGAGCACTTTTTGGGGACCAATTCATTTTTAAGGGATTTTGGTCATCGAAATCACCTGATTTGACCCCTCAAAACTTTTTCTTGTGGGGCCTCTGGAAAAAGAAAGTTTACTGAAATAAGCCACAAGCTATCAAAATATTGGAATTGAGCATTGTGCAACAAAATGCTGCATTGAAGCTGGACATGCAATATAGAGCATTGGCTTTAGGCATGCTTGACCGCATATGTTGGATACTTCCAACCCATGTTATGAACAGTTCCTGATTAGAGATGAGCGAGCATGCTTGTTGCTCAGACGAGTAATCAGTTACTCGAAAAGACCGATGCTCGCTCGAGCATCAGCCTTAAATGAGCATGCTCGCTCATCTCTAATCCTGATTCGTATTGAGTAAGGGCTCCTGCACACTTGCGTTTTTCTTCCACGTTTTTTTCACGCAATATCGATGCGCTTTTTTCACGCGATTGTCAATGGGACTTTCTAATGTTAAAAACGCATCGCAAGTTGGTGCTTTGTAATTTTTGTGCGATGCGTTTTTAAAATTAGAAAGTCCCATTGACAATCGTGTGAAAAAAACGCAGCGATATTGCGTGAAAAAAAAGCGCAAGAAAGACGCAAGTGTGCAGGAGCCCTAAGGTATAGTTTGACTACATTTCATTAAAATACACATTTTCATTAGTCTTGGAATTATAGCAGATATTTCCGGGCCTCCTACGAAGATGACCCCATGTACAAATAATAAACTTTACTTGGTGAAACCTGTCTATCCCTCAAATCAGATGGATAATGAGTTATCAGGATATTAATCTTATGCTGGTTGTTTTCACACAGCGGGAGATTCTAATAACAGGATCAATTCTTAAAGGGGAAACTTTCTTCGGTCCTACTTTTCAGTGTGGTGCACCAAATTAAGGATGACAGAAATTTTATGGATCAGGACCTGCATGCCACAGAAATCTCTAGCTGAATGATTATAAAATTGAATTACCTCTTCAAGCATTTTGAATTTCTCAAAAAAACTTTTCTTCAACTCAGTGATATCTTCATTTTTGTTCTTGGCGCAAACAATTGCTAACCATGAAGATGTGATCTGAAGTAAAACATATACAAATGTTATACTATAATTACACACATAGAACCCGTTTCAGTCTAAACAGTATCCGTCTACTTATCTGGGAACCATGTTAGGCAAATTTATTGGTAGAAATTAGAGATGAGCGAGCGTACTCGGAAAAGCACTACTCGCTCGAGTAATTTGCTTTATCCGAGTATCGCTGTGCTCGTCCCTGAAGATTCGGGTGCCGGCACGGAGCGGGGAGCTGCAGGGGAGAGCGGGGAGGAACGGAGGTAAGATCTTTCTCTCCCTCTCTCCCGCCCGCTCTCCCCTGCTCCCCGCTGCGACTCACCTGTCAGCCGCAGCGGCACCCAAATCTTCAGACCCGAGCACAGCGATACTCGGATAAAGCAAATTACTCGAGCGAGTAGTGCTTTTCCGAGTACGCTCGCTCATCTCTAGTAGAAATATAAAGGTTTTTCCATAAAGTTGTTACGCTCCCAGTCAACTGGACTGTCATATACACTGAATGGCCAATGTATTTGGAGACACTCATCTAGTAGAGCATTGGACTTCAGCAAATCGGCATGGCATCCGTTCACAGAAATGACAGAAGCCAGGGTGAGCTAAGAAAACATTCCCGGCACCATTACTCCACCAGCTTGAATTGTTGACACTTGACATGAAGGGTTCCTAGATTCTTGCGCCAAATTCTGATCCTCCCATCAGCATGGATATAGAAATCTGGATTCATCTAACCAGATAATGTTTTGCCACTGCTCAGTAATCCACTTTCTGAGCTCTTTTGCCAACTAGAGTCTTACCTTTTTGTTTCTCACTTAATTGTAAATAGCAGACTCTTAGGCCCCTGCACACAGCAGGCCCGGCTTCCACATGCAGAATCCGGCCCTGGGAGCAGCGCCATCTACGCGTACTTGTACTTTCACTTTTCATTCTGTACTGTGGATGGTTGCATGGCAAGCCGTCGGACATGCGCAGCACTGATTATTTTTTAAACTCCTGCAATTCCAACGTCACTGTCTAGCGATAACGTGGAATCCGTCATTGTGGAAGGGCCATGGATTGGACGGCTTCCATTGACTTCAATGGAAGCCATGCGCACAGAGTTCCGTGGAAAAATGGAGCATGCTGCGATTTTTCCTCCACTTTCAGAACCGCAATTTGTATCCGCAAATGTGCAGGAAGAATCAATTTTCCATGGCATGCTGTGGGCTCTATTTGCTGCGGATCCATGGTGCGGACGCATGCCGCGGATTCCGTAGCAAATATCCATCCCTGGACAGGAGCCCTTACAATGACACAAATAAGAAGGCCCGATAGAGTCTCCTGATGTGGCGCCTTTCTCCAACAGCCTTTGCTTGAGCAATCTGAACTAATGGCCAATTAGGAGGTCGCTATGTTGCCAATGTTGCACCTTAGACTGCATCAAGAAAGCTAAGTCTTAACTTTGAGGAAAGTGTGGTGCTAACAAAATGATCGATGACCTAATAACCTGTAACCACCACTGTCAAAAAATATACACCTTGCAGCTCACATGACGTGAAAGTCTAACTGGTAAGTTCACCTAAAATCTCCAAAGTTCTTACCGTATTGAAATGTACCAGAAGCATCTTCTGTTCCGCTTTTTCATAGGGATCCTCCGGGTTCAGCTTTTTCCCAGGATAGGCTTCATCCAGGTAATCACAGATTATTTGAGAGTCGAAGATTATTTTACCATCAGGGGTTTCTAGAGAAGGGACCAATCCCAGAGGATGTTTCTCAAAAAACCAGTCCGGCTTGCTCTTTAGATTAATGTTAACGACTTCATGTCTGGACAGAGAAAGAACCAGTTGGTAAAGGAAAATCAATCATGCTTCTAAACATGTGTGATGGATAACCAAGAAGAATGCAGGAGGAATGAACAGAAGAAGATTGGCGCTGCTGATTAAGGGCGAGCACCCACTGGCGTTTGCGTTTTCCGCGGGAACAAAACGCAGCGTTTTCGCCGCGTTTCCCGCGATTTTTCTGCACGTTTTTCGCGGCGTTTTCGCGGCTTTTCCATTAATTTCCATGGAGAAAAATAAGGACACATATGCAACTGACAGTTCCTATGTTAAAAACGCAAACGCAACGCAAAAAAAACGCCAGTGGACAGGAACACATGTTATCTCTATGCTTGTGCAGGAAAAACGCAAAACGCAGGTAAAAAAAACGCCAGTGGGTGCTCGCCCTAAAGGTGTCAAGGAGGCTGGAGACGATGCAATGTGTTTCAATGCCGGAATGCCAAATCCCTCACCCCACCAAACGCTTAGAGATTTTAATTGATCCCTGGTTTTTCCATCACCACTTTCTTGCACCTTGAGGTTACAGGGTATTGTAATAGCTTTACAGCAATTATAAAAGTTGACTAGTAGCTAAGAACATTCACACAATAAGGAGCCTACTTGATTCCTTTGCAAATCAAGACAAGCCGAGTTCTTTGGACATAAGGACAGAATCTCATGCTGTAAAGTCGAATTACACCATCTGGTACTGGTCCTGGATCAGCGCTGCCTGAAACAAAATATATTCATTTAATATGCAGATAGAGATGAGCGAACGTGCTCGGCCCCGCCCCTTTTTCGCCCGAATACCGCGATTTTCGAGTACTTCCGTACTCGGGCGAAAAAATTCGGGGGTCGCCGTGGCGGCGCGGGGGGTTGCAGTGGGGAGTGGGGGGGAGAGGGAGAGAGGGCTTGGGGGGGAGAGGGAGAGAGGGCTCCCCCCTGTTCCCCGCTGCTACCCCCCACGCCGCCACGCCTCTCCCCGCCCCCCGGCGCACCCGAGTACTTTTCACCCGAGTAGTGAAGTACTCGAAAATCGCGGTATTCGGGCGAAAAAGGGGCGGGGCCGAGCACGTTCGCTCATCTCTAGCAGATAGCAGAAAAGTAGATAATTAAATAGGTCTAAAAAAGAGTCCGGATGCGCATCCGCAAATCGCGTGACCAGGGCCGACAATTCGCCGAAAAATCTGCAGCTAGCAGCATTTTCGGCGAAACTGGCCCGATCAAAGGAGCGCTGTCCGCCCATTGAAATACAGCCGGCTCCATTGAAAGCAATGGGCTGCCGGCGAGCGCAGGATGAATTTTCAGGAAGGGCTTAAAGGGGTTGTCCCGCGCCGAAACGGGTTTTTTTTTTTTTCAACCCCCCCCCCCCCGTTCGGCGCGAGACAACCCCGATGCAGGGACGTACAGAAAGCTCACCGGAGCGCTTACCTTAATCCCCGCGCTCCGGTGACTTCTATACTTACCTGTGAAGATGGCCGCCGGGATCCTCTGCCTCCGTGGACCGCAGCTCTTCTGTGCGGTCCACTGCCGATTCCAGCCTCCTGATTGGCTGGAATCGGCACGTGACGGGGCGGAGCTACACGGAGCTACACGGAGCCCCATAGAGAACAGGAGAAGACCTGGACTGCGCAAGCGCGGCTAATTTGGCCATCGGAGGGCGAAAATTAGTCGGCACCATGGAGACGAGGACGCCAGCAACGGAGCAGGTAAGTATAAAACTTCTTATAACTTCTGTATGGCTCATAATTAATGCACAATGTATATTACAAAGTGCATTAATATGGCCATACAGAAGTGTATAGACCCACTTGCTGCCGCGGGACAACCCCTTTAAACATATAAGCCCTTCCCTGAAAACCATCCAAAAATGTGTAAAAATAAAAAATATATATATACTCACCTTGTCTCTGCAGACGGAGTTCAGCCGCGGCCGGCCGGCAATTCTCCTGAACTGCTCTGTGTAGTATTCAGCAGGCGGGGATTTAAAATCCCCACCTGCTGAATGGGCTGCCTCTGATTGGTCACAGCCCTCACCAATCAGAGGCAGCTCTCACACACCCATTCATGAATTCATGAATGGGTGAGGGAGTGCTGCCTCTGATTGGCTGAGCGAAGGGACCAATCAGGGGCAGCTCTCAGCTGTCATTCAATAGCTGTTGCAGCAGTGGCAGAGAAGAATGATCTGTGTAGTATATGTTCCCAATGGGGTCGGCGCTGCTGCCACCGGCCCCATTGAGCGCATATATAGAACACAAGTAATTGCAGGCGCGATCTGCGATTCGTCGTGTCCTATAATTTATCGCATATCCACATAACATGTGACCGATCCCATTGCAAAGCAATGATTCTATATATGCGCAGATCGCATGCGCATCCACAAATCGCGGCAAAAAACGGTCGTCTGACCGAGGCCTGACCCAGAAACTTGCACAAAGAGGTTGTCACTCCCTTTCATCGCCACAAAAGAAACCCTAGTTTTGTTATTTTGGAGATCTAAAGGTGGAAAAAACCATTATGTCCTAAAAATGGATACAAACCGTACAACTCTGAGATGATCCCAGGGTTGTGGGCACACTTGAGAATGTGGCATTGATCTGCACACACAAAAGGGATGGTGCCTTTGACTACCCACCTACTAGCTATCACTCCATACCAGTCCAACAAGGGGTTCAAGTGTTTGTCTCATAAACAATTCCTTTATTATGAAAGACATCTGGTTCTGTTTCTCAAGAAACCTAACATACAGACTATGCAGGAGACTGGCTTCTTATATCGGAAGTCTTGTCAGATTGTGCTGCTGGAGTGTGTTGTTCTACAGGGTTCCATGAGCACACCTTCACAGGTGAGGGATAGTTTAGCTGGCTGGGTGTGGTTTGCTCTTGCCAGCTAATCCCCTGAGTCTTAGCTCATATATAAATACAGGCCCTGTCAGTGTCTGTTTGGTGTCCAGGGTGAGCAGTCATGTTTCCTTCTGTGTTGCAGCTTGCTGTGTGACTTGTGTCCTGTTACCTTTGGAGTACTGCTTGCTGTGTAAACTATGTCCTGTGTTGCTGGATCATGTGTCTCATTAGAGTAGGGACCACGACACACGAGGACCCTTGATTGCTGGGCTCGCAGCTTAAGTGACTTGGCCAATTCACAAACTAATCCCTCATATTTATATTTCAGCTATTCCATCTGCTTTAGTGTGTGGGGATGTGTGGCAAGTGTGTTGTCGGTTTGTCCTAGGTTATGGCTGTCCGTGGGTCCAGTCCGCAGTATGCAGTTCTCTGTCCAGTTGATGTTACTGTTAGCACGTCCAGTCTGAAATCCATTTTAAGTCTCTGTGTTTGTTGTTTCCAGTGACTCGGGCACGTTCGTGTGGGCCTGGTGCTTATTTGCCCACACGAACGTAACAAGTCTAGAAAATTTAGGTTCTTGCGATCACAGAAAGCAGGCAAGTAACTTAAGAGTTTAGAATGGGTGGTTATGTAGAAATTGTAATAAGATAAAGTTATCTGTAGTAGATTGTTTGATCCGGGGAATTAATCCATTGATCTACATTGAATGACCGTTTTATAAGAGACATCCTTCTAGTAGTATGCAGGATCTCCTCTATCCTTCAGAACTAGTTTGGAACAATTGACCCAATTTTCCAAAAATAAATTGTGAATTGAGACGACACGATCTCGATTCCCATTAAAGTCAATGGTAGTAAGATTCAGGTTCACTATTTTGGCCTCCAGAAGGTCCCCAATGCAGCCAAATGCCCCCAAATTGCATGGGAATACAGTCACATATCTAGGGAACACCTGGCTCCCCCAAAAAATTGGTAGGAAAAATTGTGTACAGTGGTGTAGGGTTATTCAAAATCGCTCATCTCTAGTCACTCAGAGTATGGAGGTGTCTCTGAAAATAAAAAAAAAGGCCCACATAAGTCTGCTAGACCAAAACATATGTCAAGAAAGACAGCAGGTATGCTACTTTCCTTTTTTAAAAGAAAAGTTCTATCAAGTGAAAAGAAGACACAAACACAGGCTTCTGCCAAGAAATCAGCGCTATAGCTCTTGCCTGTGTGTTTAAAATTGTTTTGTTTTTGGGAGAGTGGAAATGGGAAATAGGAAGAGGAAACATGGTGGAAGTAGGAGATAGAAAGAACTTCCTGTAGAAACATTAGAGCTATAGCTTTTAATAGTGTTTTTTTAAATATATTTTTGTCTTGGGAGAGTATCAGGTTCATCACATTGGCCAGGCAAGGCATGTGTGAGAGATTGCCAAGACAAAAGACCGACCAGCGGGTTGACCTCATTGTCACAGATGACCTTGCCTGGCTTCAGATTGTGCAGGGTCAGCCACACTGGGTTTTGTGAGATACTAATATTGATGCTGATGTAGAGGGTGTTGAAAGGTGGTAGGAGACATTGGAGGTAGAGAAGGAGGGTGAAGAGGGGACAGACATGGATGAATGTTCCCCAACTCTTGGGGGTACCATGAAATGTGGACCACCACTTTGGGCTTCACGCCCCTCCTGCAGGACATTGACCCAGTGTGCTGTTAAAGATATGTAATGCTCTGGCCATGCTCAGGGACACATCACTCATGTGGCAGGGCAGGGAGGGCTTTTTTGGCAAAGAAATGGTGGCTGGGCATCTGGTACAGTGGATTAGTATGGAGCATCACGCTGTGGAATATGTTTGTGTCCCCTAGCTTAAAGGGAAGCATTTCCATCACCAGCTGCTGTGCACTGCTTGCATTCAGGCTCTGTGCTTGTAGATGGTTGGGGTGGTAATTTTTTTTCTTTACGCTCCCATAGCTGGGAGATGGAGGGCTGGCTGCTGACCTTGGGTTACCAGAATCAGAGTATTTATTTCCTCTGTTTGTGCTTTTTGTTTACAGGAGACCATGGGTGGGTACATAATGTACGTAACAATATAATACGGAAAACTCAGAACTTTGAAAGACATGTGATAACAGAAACAGAGTAACTTTTGGTAGACTGAGTTGAGGCACTGCAGTGCATTGAATACTCTGCCAACTATTTACCCCACACTACAGAATTGTTTTTCTGTTGGCATATACACTTTCAGTATCCCCCACACTATACAGCAGCTACTGTCTGCTATGCTGAGCTGGTAACACTGTGCCTATATTATAGACTAGCTGATATACCCGGCTTCGCCCGAGTTAATTTGGTACTGGTGTTTATCTGGTGTTCACACGGAAAATCTTATGAAGTCGTGGTTACTTTAGAGATACCGAGTAAAAAAATATGTTCACCATTTTGCATGGTTCTTTGCGTTACCCCGGAAACACCACGTGGAGGTAACCATGCGATGTTTCCTTTATATAAAATGACATCAGGAAGTGAGAGAATTAGATTTCATACGAACAATTTGGACGCTTATTCTTTTGCGCTTAGAATTGAATAATCGAGTTAGGACCCATTAGCTTTTCCTATTTATGACATAATCAATGCTCGTGCCAAATTTCAAGTTTCTATGACACCCGGGAAGTGAGAGAATTAGATTACGTACGTAAAATTTGGATGCTAATTCTTTTGCGCTTAGAATTAAATAATCAAGTTGGGACCCATTCGTTTTTCCTATTTATGACATAATCAATGCTTGTGCCAAATTTCAAGTTTCTATGATATCGGGAAGTGAGAGAATTAGATTACGTATGTAAAATTTGGACGCTAGATTCCCTAGGTAAAATTTGGATGCTAATTCTTTTGCACTAGAATTGAATAATCGAGTTGGGACCCATTAGATTTTCCTATTCATGACATAATCAATGCTCGTGCCAAATTTTAAGGTTCTATGATATTGGTAAGTGAGAGAATTAGATTCCGTACGTAAAATTTGGACGCTAATTCTTTTGCGCTAGAATTGAATAATCGAGTTGGGACCCATTTACTTTTCCTATTTTGGAGATAATCTATGCTTGTGCCAAATTTAAAGTTTCTACGACATCTGAAAGTTGGAGAATTAGTGGTGAGTCAGTCAGTGAATCAGTGAGTGAGTCAGTGAGGGCTTTCGTCTTTATATATATAGATGGCTGGGCATGTGATGCTGGCATCCCACAAACGTATTGCCCATATGCAACACGGAGGACACATTTATTGCCATCATCAAGGCCCTCAGCCTGCTGATTGGCTGAAAGCTGACCTACCTTAGCATGCATTATGGGAAAGTTGATTTTCCTGCAATTTCCACCAAAAATTGGGTGGGGCTGATCCAATCCAATTTTGTAAAAATTGGTCTGATTTTATCACCTGGCCGATCATGATGAGCACCACTATTCAGAACCTCAGAAATTTCTTGTGATGTCCATCCACATGTATTATAGTATCAAGAGCATGTTCCCCACACCATTTCTCCACCTCTACTAGACTGAACTGTTGACATGGGACTGGAAGGGTTCATCAATTTATGCTGCTTGTGCTAAATTCTGACCCTACTATCAGCATGGTGTAATAGACATCTGGTTTTATCTGACCAGTCATCCAATTTTTGTGCTCTCTTGCCCACCGGAGTCTCGCCTTTCTGTTTCTTTTAGACAACAATGGTGCTGGAACTGGTTGTCTGTTGTTATAGTTCATCTGTGCTAAGGAATGGCAAGTTGTGCACCTTCAGTTTGTCAGAATGATTCTTGACATCCTCCTTTGACCCCTTTCTCGACAAATTGTTTACATCCACAGGATCCCTTTTCACTGTATGTTTTTCCTTACTAACAACATTCCCAGTATACTCTGTAAGACTGCCCTTGTTGCCCAAAGTAACCAATCAAAGTTTTACTGTCGTAGTCATCACTAGGAGGATATGTGTCAAAATGGCTGCCATCAAAGACATGGTTTCATAAAATCTTTAGTGTTTACACAGTAACAGATAAATTGGCCGTGCAGGGGGTGGCAATAGTGAACTTCTTTCTTGGCCTTCACGTTCCCCAGACTTTACACCTTGTGATGGTTTCCTCTGGGGGAGTCTACATGCCCACCTTTCCACCAAACATGCACGATCTGTGAGGACTCATCATGTGATACACTACAACGTATATGGCAGGAACATGTCTACTGGCTCCATGTGTGTGGAGTGACAAAGGGGGCCGCATTGATCACCTTTGATGGGGAGAACATTTTTTTAAGTTGTGTAACAAAAGTTTTTGAGTTTGTTTCCATTGATATCAAATTTCTTTATCTGAGTGTCATTAAATGTGAGTTTTATTAAAGTGTTCTAAATCAGGAAGATCATTTGTAATAACCCTGTATTTAGTGCCAGGTATGTTATCATGTATGAGATTGATTACCCACCATGCCCCAGTCATTATGCAATATTCAGGCATGTCGTCAGAGTTTATAGAGTTTATAGAGCGAGTCAGTGCAGTCAGGAATCATGAAAGAACTTGGAAAAAACTTTTTGTCAGCCGCCACTAAAATGTCCGTCAGTGTAACCAGATCTGAGCAGGGTCACAGGAAATATCTCTATAAAGAAGGAATATGTGCCCATTAACCCTATAGAACCCATTAAGAATGAGAGCAACATGTTCCTTTAAAATCTCACACTTACCTTTGGCCAAACTCCTCTGTGATCGGCTCATTGCTGCAGACGGTCTGTCACTGGAAATCCCTGTATAAGAAGCACAGAGTACATATATACACAGTATGAAACACCAGTGTATACAGTGCAGCTGAGCTGAGTGTATATTGTATAAGCAGCCTGACATACCAGTTGGAAGCCGCTCGTCCTGCAGCCTGTATCTAAGTGTCTATACCCGTTCCCTCCCCTACCAGTTAGAGATAAACCATTAACAGACAGCTCCTCTGGGCGGAGATTTGTACAGAGATTATTACATAACAACCTCATGTGGTTGAATACAGTGAAGGATATAGTATTAGCCCTCCCTCACACAGGCGTTTGCAAAAACACTGCTTTTTTATTTAACACTGTGTTGACTGCGTTTTTAGCTGAAAACGCAGCCAAGGAAGCTGATAATGCTGATAACTCACAAGAAACGCCCTAAAACAGTCACATGACCACACAGGGGCCATTTTAGAGAGCTCCTTTCAGTGCTAGCTTTGGTTTTGCAAAAAGGACAGAGGGACGGAAAAAAGGACAGAAAGACAGAAAAAAGGAACAATGAAAAAAAGGAAGGATAGATAAAAGGACGGAAGGACGGAAAAGAAGATAGAAGGACGGGCAAAAAGGATGGAAGGACGTAAGGAAGGAAAAATGGATGGAAGAAAAAAAAAAGGGACAGCAAAAAGGACAGAAGGACAGAAAAAAGTATCGAAAGATGGAAAAAAGAATGGAAGGATGGAAAGAAGAATAGAAAAAAGGACGGAAGGACAGAAAAAAGTATAGAAAGACGGAAGGACAGAAAAAAGGACAGAAGGATGGAAAAAATGATGGAAGGATGGAAAGAAGAACTGAAAAAGGGATTGAGATAAAAACCGAAGGACAGAATGACGGAAAAAAGGACAGAAAGGACAGAAAAAAGGACGGAAGGACGGAAAAAATGATGGAAGGACGGAAAGAAGAATGAAAAAAAGGATGGAAATAAAGACGGAAGGATGGAAAAAAGGATGGAAGGACAGAAAAAAGGCGGTAGGATGGAAAAAAGAATGGAAAGATGGATGGATAAAAAAAGGACGAAAAGACTAAAGACAGAAGGACGGAAAAAAGGACGAAAAGACAGATAAAAGGACAAAAAGACGGAAAAAAGGTCGAAAGGATGGAAAAAAGGAAAGCCGCAAAGGAGGATAGAAAAAAGGATGGAAGAACAGAAAAAAGGAAAGAGGGAAAGAAGAATAGAAAGAAGAAAGGCGAAAACGATGGAAGGACAGAAAAACGGATGGAAAGACTGAAGGATGGAAAAAAGGACCGAAAGATGGAAAAATGGGAGGACGGAAAAAAGGAGAGAGGGAAAGAAGGACGGAAAGAACGAAAAAAAGGACGGGAAGAAGAACGGCAAAAAGGAAGTAAGTAAATGGAAAAAAGGACAGAAAAAAGGATAGAAGGACTGAAAAAAGGATGAAAAGACGACATAAAGGACGAAAAGATGGGAGGATGGAAAAACGTCCGGAAGGCCGGAAAAAATGATCGAAGGACGGAAAGAAGAACGAAAAAAAAGGATTGAAATAAAGACGGAAGGATGGAAAAAAGGACGGAAGGACAGAAAAAAGGATGGTAGGAAGGAAAAAACAATGGAAAAATGGAAGGATGGAAAAAGGACGAAAAGATGTAAAGACAGAAGAACGGAAAAAAGGAAGAAAAGACAGAAGGACAGAAAAAAGGACGAAAAGACGGAAGGACAGAAAAAAGGGCGAAAAGACAGATAAAAGGACGAAAAGACAGAAAAAAGGACGAAAGGATGGAAAAAAGGAAAGCGGCAAAGAAGGATAGAAAAAAGGATGGAAGAACAGAAAAAAGGAAAGAGGAAAAGAAGAACAGAAAGAAGAGCGGCGAAAACGATGGAAGGACAGAAAAACGGATGGAAAGATTGAAGGATGGAAAAAAGGACCGAAAGATGGAAAAATGGGAGGACGGAAAAAAGGATGGAAAAAAGGAGAGAGAGGGAAAGAAGGACGGAAAGAACGAAAAAAGGATGGGAAGAAGAACGGCAGAAAGGAGGTAAGTAAATGGAAAAAGGGACGGAAAAAAGGACAGAAAAAAGGAAGGAAGGACTGAAAAAGGGATGAAAAGACGGCATAAAGGACGAAAAGATGGGAGGATGGAAAAAGGGACAGAAAAAAGGACGAAATGGCGGAATGATGAAAAAAAAAGAATGGAAGGACAAAAAGACGTAAAATAGGATGGAAAAAGGGATGGAAAGACAGAAAAAAGGATGGAAAGAAGGATAGAAAGACAGAAAAAAGGACTGAAAGATGGAAGGATGGGAAAACAGAATGGAAAAAAGGATGGAAGGACTGAAAAAAAGACGAAAAAAAGGACAGAAAGACAGAACACAGGATGGAAGAACGGAAAAAAGGACAGAAAGAAGGAAGGATAGAAAGGCAGAAGGTTGGAAAAAAATGACTTTTTTTTCAGTCTGGGTGGCAAAGCAACCTGAGCAGGAGGATTGAAAGATGGATGGTGGATGGATGGATGCAAAGAGGGATGGATTGATGCAAAGAGGGATAGATGGATACAAAGAGGGATGGATGGATGCAAAGAGGGATGGATGGATCAAATGAAACAGGGAGGGATGTATTGATGCAAAGAGAGATGGATGGATAGAGAAAGAGAGACCAACCAAGACTCTTTTGCTGTAGGCGGGGTTTTCCATCACTGGCGAAACATGTTCTATCACTGCTGACAGTCGATGGTTGTCTGCACGGAGCAACAGAGCACTGCGGCAGACTGTCATTCTTGGTATCAGTTCATACTGTGCAGATTAGGTTTGTCAGCAGTCACCCCTCCCCCACTTTGGGTTGAGTTGAGTAGCTGGGTCATTAGTCTGCACATGAACACTTTTGCTCTTCTATATTGCAATCTGGCTTGACGCATGCCATTAGGGTACATGGCTATTGAGCCTGCCCTGCACTATATATCTTGTATCAGGTTTCTTTTTCTGTGAGTTGTCTTTGTACATTTTTTTTCTCCACTCTGATTTAATCTACTATAATAGAGCACATCTCTAGTTACATTGCAGAAACAGCCTTACGGACACTAGACAATGATTCCAGGGAAACATTGGAGACAGACATCACGGAGGCGGAGATAGAGGAGCCAATTAAATCAACCCCAACAGGGAAGAGTCCAGGTCCCGATGGCTTTACACCCACCTTCTACAAAAGATTTAGGGAACAACTGACCCCCCCCCCCCCCCCCCCGTTTAGCTAGAGCCTCTCCCATACCCATCAGAAATGGCACCAGACAGGGTTGCCCTCTGTCACCTCTTCTAGATATACTGGTGATGGAACATCTCACAGTAATGATAAGGAGCAACCCAAATATACAAGGCCTACAAATTGTGGGGAATCATTTTGACACGGCCCCATTTTCTGACGGTCTTCTACTCTACATTTCCCAGCCCCATATCACACTTCCATCCTTCATACAGGAGTTTGAAAGATATCACCACTCATCTAAGCTCTGAACATTTCACTCCAGTTAGCAGAAAAGAAATATATGTCGGAGAAACTTCCATTTAGATGGCAACAGGAGGCCATTCAATACCTCAGGGTGTTGGTCCCTACAGACCAATCTGTTCCCCTTAAATTATCAGGCCCTCTTAGAGCGCACACTTAAAGACCTCTCCACTTATGCCAACAGAGACATCTCATGGTTGGGCAGGATAAACACCCTAAAAATGGATGTGTTACCTAAGTACCTATATCTTTTTCAGGCTCTTCCTATCATACCTCCTATATTGTTCTTTAATTCATTAAATTCAGTTCTGATCAAATTTGTGTGAGGTCGCTTGAGACCAAGGTTGAGAGTTCATACCCTCTTTCACCCTAAGACAAATAGAGGGGTCATTGTGCCAAATCTTGGGCTATACCATGCAGCAGCGATTTTAACACGCATATTAGATTGGCACTACTGCTCTGCCAATAAACAATGGATAAGATTAGAACAGGTGGACTGCTCGATTCCCATAAGACTTCTCCCATGGATCCGTTCTTGTGATAGAGCCCAAATTCTCTCTACCAATTATCTATTGAAAGAGACACCTAAACTCTGGGACTTGAAAATGCAAAAGCAGATAGCCCCTTTACACCTATATTCTCCAACCCAGCATTCCCACCAGGTAACGGCCAACAATGTTTTCTTTGTCTGGGAGGTTCGAGAGGACCCTTGGGTTCATCATATCCTTGGTGGTTCCTTAGTGCCTTCTTTTCAAGAATTGAGATCCAGGTTTGGTGAATTGAATCTCTCCTGGTTGGAGTTTTACCAACTACACTCTTTCCTTACCACTCAAGGCCATAGAAACAGTTTTGGAAAAGCCCTCACACCATTCGAAAGCCTCTTTTCCAAGGAGTCCCCTTCAACACATGCGGCATCCCTGATATACAGCCTGTTGATCCAAGATACCTACACTATGCATACTAGTTTCAAACAGGCTTGGGAGCAGGAAATGGGAGTCATGATTTCAGAGAACAATTGTCGGAAGGCATTTATCTTTACACATAAACTACCTACAGCCTGTGCTGCACAAGAAAAAAATTACAAGATCCTAACAAGATTGCATAGATATCATGTCCGCCTCCATGCTATATTCCCTTGTGACCATTGAAGGAGCAGTGAATTCTAAGGCATATCACCATGATTTTTTTAAACCTGCCATAGGATTCCATGGCAGCTTTCTGTTAAGAAGCAGAGAGATAGGGCAGACCTATCTTTTCTTGCACACAAATTCTTGCGTGAAGTCCATTCGGTTTGCTTTGTCACATTTTATGGACGCGAGATTCACGCGTGCAAAAACCTGTGCAAACATGTTCATCTGTTAAAGCCCTGAAGAGACGTTGGGTTATGTGTAGTACCCCAGAGTTGGGTACTACTGCACTTTAGTGGTTATACAAAGGTTTAATTCATGTTGGTTGTCACGCATTATAAAGTTAGTGTTTTCATGTTATTATGTTTCATACCTCACTGTTTGGTATTAGCTGGCAGTTTCCTCCAGTCCCTTAGTGAGTACAGTACAAATTAATTTTTGATCGCTTTTTATGACATTTTTTCTTAGAGATGGGGTGACCGGCAAAAGTGCAATTCTGCTTTAATTTTTATTATAAAAATGAGAAAAAGTTTTTTCTTTTTTTTTAGCAATCTGTCAGAGAGGCAGGAGGAAAAGCAGGATAAAACGGTTTCTTTTAGGCCTATTGAGTGGATATTAAGGAGAAGTTGGTGATCTACGGTGTCAAATGCTGCAGAGAGATCCAAAAGGATCAGTAGAGAGTAGACGGCATTAGATTTAGCCATCAGTAGATGCTTAGATCCTTTAACTAGTACAATATAACAAAAAAAGAAAAGTAATAGCCTTACTCAGGCTGCAAATGTCTACAACAGTTCTAATATGTTTAGTTCGCAATTGGTTCGCGGCTAGAAGATTCCCGTGATTCGGGGTACAGGTAATCCTCAGGTTCTCGTAAGCAAAGTCTTTGATGGTCTGTATTTCTGTGTACCAGGTTTACTCATATAGGTGAGGCGGCTTATTATTTCTGCCATCAGTATGGTGAAGGAATCATGGTGGTGCAGCAAGGAGGGCCGGGCCAACTCCTAGCAACCGGCTGGGAGGAGAATTCTGAGCCCTTGCCCTTCTGAGCCCGCCTGAAAGGCTGTACACCGGTGGCCCCGTAGGGGCAGCTCCCGAAACATCCATCTGTGTTCGTACTGCAGCACACACACTCACTACTACTACACATCGTAAACTGTAACAGCCTTTCCTGGCCACAAATCGGACACACTCTTCCTCATTGCACCGCCACCCCTTAAAGCAACAGCCCTCCAATGCACATTAAAGAAGCGCGTATTACACACAAAACAACCATTTCTGAGAGCCTAGCTCAAAAAAAGGTGTACTGCCCATCACCGCCTGTGTGAGTACACAGTTATGTGCAGTACATTACACGGCCGTACGCAGCGCCATGGCCGGGCTCACAGCTGAGATCCGCTGCCTGCCTCTGCAAGGGGATTCCACATACGGCCGTGTGAGCCCGGCGTTATTCAGACCGTTCCTCAGGAACACTCGCCGTCCTGCAGTTTCTGAAGCAGCTGATTAAGTGCTTTCTGTGCGAGACCGCCACACGTCAGAGAGCTTACAAAGCCTCACAGAGCGCCACTTTTTACACCCCATCCGCTGAGGTCAAGAAATACCTCCAAAAAAAGTGTCAAGTTTGCAGCAAACATGGGAGGAGGTGGGGTACTCGTTTTTTTTTCCTTCTGCTTTGCTTAGCTTTTTAAACATGGTGTCAAAAATACATAGTACACCCCTAGATGAATTTCTTAAGGGGTCTAGTTTTCAAAATGTAATTTGGCAGCTCAAGGGCTCTACAAGTGGGCGATGGGGCCTAAATCACCTTAAAGCAAATTTTCTGTTCTGAAAGCCACCGTCTGCTCCTTTCAGTTTGGGCCCCCTTGCGCATACAGACATAATATTAGGGCCACAACAGGTATGTTTCTAAGCACAGGACAAACAGGGTATCCATTTTGAGGTGCAAATCCTTATTTTCATTGCACTATAGGAAAAAAAAAACAGTTTTTAAAATGACATATTAGCAAAGCTATGAAATTTTATTTTTTCTCCTTTAAATTTCATTAACTCCTGAAAAGAAACGGTGGGGTCAAAATACTCCTGACCCCCCTCAGTGAATACATTAAAGGGGTGGTCTCGCGAAACCAAGTGGGGGTATACACTTCCGTATGGCCATATTAATGCACTTTGTAATATACATCGTGCATTAAATATGAGCCATACAGAAGTTATTCACTTACCTGCTCCGTTGCTAGCGTCCTCGTCTCCATGGTTCCGTCTAAATTCGCTGGCAGCTTGCTTTTTTAGACGCGCTTGCGCAGTCCGGTCTTCTCCTTTCAGCACGAGCCGCTTCAGTGTGCTCCCCGCTACAGCTCTTCTCAGATGAGCTGTCACTGCTCGGGAGCGCGCTGGAGCGGCCATTCTGTACCTTCCTCTGTTAGAGGAAGGTGCAGAAACTGGAGCTGCCGTCCGGAGAAGCCGCCCAGCTGTCCTGCCGTCCAGGTAAGTGATGGGCCGGGGGGGCTGTCGGCGCTGTGATGCGCCGGGGGGGGGGGGGCTGTCGTCGCTGTGATGTGCCGGGGGGGGTCTGTCGCTAGGCCGGGGGGGCTGTCGCTGCGATGGGGGGGCTGTCGCTAGGCCGGGGGGGCTGTCGCTGCGATGGGGGGGCTGTCGCTAGGCCGGGGGGGCTGTCGCTGCGATGGGGGGGCTGTCGCTAGGCCGGGGGGGGTCACTGACAGGTGAAGGCCCCGGAGCCCAGCGCTGGGCTCCGGGGCCTTCACCTGGGCTGAGGGTCTAGCGCTGGGGAGCCGGGAGCGTAGCGCTGGGGAGCCGGGGGCTAGCGCCGGTTACCTGCTGCCTGGCGGTGGGTGACTGGTCGGCGGCTGCGGGGCGTCTGGTCGGCGGCTGCGCGGCGTCTGGTCGGCGGCTGCAGGGCGTCCGGTTGCCATGGAGACACAGCTGGCAGCGTCTCGGGAGCGCGCACGTCGGGCTGCAGCGAGCGACGGGGAAAGAGCCGGCGGCCATCTTGGGGAAACTTTTATAAGTTGCTGGAACGGTAAGTACAAACCAGCTAGGAAAGTCATTTACAGGGGGGCTTAGTAATGTATGTTTAATTAGGGGGACTGGGCAAAAAAAAAAAATCACTGCTTCCTCGAGACATCTCCTTTAAGGGGTGTAGTTTTTAAAATGGGGTCATCTCTGTGGGTATATATCATTCTGATACATATGAGCCTTTGTAATCTTGGCTTGGTGCTCCTCAAAATGTTGATAAGTAATGTTAAATTTGTATGTCCCCTATATGGTTAAAATAAATCTAAAGTTTTTCCAATGTGCATCCAGAATAAAGTAAACAGATGGAAATATATATCTGATCAAAAAATGTGTACAGTATGTTTGCACATTTGACATATTGCAGTTGAAAATGTAAAAAAAAAAAAGACAATTTTTCAAAATGTTCCCAATTTTGGCGCTTTTAAGAAATATACATAAATTCTATCAGTCTATTTTCACCACCTAAATGAAGTACACTATGTGTCGAAAAAACAATGTCAGAATCACTTGGATATGCAAAGCCTTTATGGAGTTAGTATGTTAAAGTGACACATCAGATTTTCAAAATTTGGCTTGGGCATTAAAGGGGTTGTCCCGCGACAGCAAGTGAGGTTAAGCACTTCCGTATGGCCATATTAATGCACTTTGTAATATACATTGTGCATTAAATATGAGCCATACAGAAGTTATTCAATTACTTACCTCCGTTCTCGCGCTGTCTCTGTGTCCCCGTCGCCATGGTGCCGACTAATTTCTGCCACAGCATGCCATTTTAGCCGCGCTTGCGCAGTCTTCTCTCTTCCCTCTGTGTACGAGCTTCTCCAGCGTGCCTGCGCGATACAGCTCGTCTGCGCATGCACAGACGAGCTATCACTGTACGGGAGCGCGCAGGGGCAGCTATTCAGCTCCCGGCGTCCCTTTAAACAGGGGTGATTCACCCCGAATCAGCAACAGCCAGCCGGGACCATCCAGGAGCAGCTAGCCGGGACAACCGACCAGCAGCCAGCCGGGACGATCAGCAGCCAGCCGGGACGATCAGCAGCCGGGAGCCACTCGGGATCAGCAGCCGCCAGCCGGGACGAACGCAATACAGCCGCCTGGGTAAGTGAGTTGTCTGTGGGTGCTGTGGGCGCTGGGGGGGTGAGGTGTCTGCGGTGCTGTGGGCGCTGGGGGGGGTGAGGTGTCTGCGGTGCTGTGGTGCTGTGGGCGCTGGGGGGGGTGAGGTGTCTGCGGTGCTGTGGTGCTGTGGGCGCTGGGGGGGTGAGGTGTCTGCGGTGCTGTGGGCGCTGGGGGGGTGAGGTGTCTGCGGTGCTGTGGTGCTGTGGGCGCTGGGGGGGTGAGGTGTCTGCGGTGCTGTGGGCGCTGGGGGGGGGGGTGAGGTGTCTGCGGTGCTGTGGGCGCTGGGGGGGGGTGAGGTGTCTGCGGTGCAGAGGAAAGGTGTACTTACCGGAGCTTCTGTGTAGTCAAGAGATGGGAGAAACAGCTGTTTGCTGTTTTCTCCGGTAGACTGCACCTCCCGCTGTGACGCTTTCTGCCGACCAGCCAATCAGGCGGCTGTATCGGCGTTCCATTCATTTACAAGAACACGCCTCCACCGATGACGTCAGTCACCTGCTCACGTGACAGGGGGAATGGGCTAATATGAAATTTTGCGTTTCTGCCTCGGGACAACCCCTTTAAGGCGCAAACAGGCTTGGTCACTAAGGGGTTAGGGACCTTTCATATGAGCAGAAAGAATTTGGCCACAAGACGTATCGCAACACATCACAAATTCTGTACCAGAATCCACATGGCTCTGTCCGTATTTTGATGCAAAGTTGAAGAGGACGTAGTTCTGTCACAGTTCTGCATTAAAATCCACATGGAGCCGTGCGGATTTCTACATCGGCAGCTTTACGGCTTAAACAGATGGGTGATATTTTGTCCCGTGATGCGGCTGTGAAAATCATGGCCGCATAACGGGACTAAACAAAACCATTGATTTCAATAGTTTAGTTTCCACTATCGGGATTCCAGCACTATGTGCGAGGAAGATGGTCAGGACCTATCTTCCCACTTTTCTTTTCTAACTTGCACGCAATAGCGAGGAGTTTGAATAATGGAAGGAACCAAACCCCCGGTTCATGCGCTAAACCACTTCATAGTGCGCAAGCGTATTAGCGCATGCTCCCATGTGTTTTTTCCCCCGCTGAATGTTACAGTGCGTCCTGCAGCCAGATACCAGCCTGTATGAGAGACCCCTTATGGTCTCCCTAAGGCTCCAGGGCCCGGTGCAACCACATCCTAAGCATCCACTATAGTTACACCCCTGTGAATATACTCTTAAAGTACCGGTCTCTTTTTTGCAATGCCAGCATAATTTGGATGTATTGTATGTAGTATTTCTGGGGTTTTCTACCATCTTAATATAATTTTAGAATTTCATTCTAGCATTTTATTGGAAATGGAAAAAGTGTAAGCTTTTTAAATTAGGCTTGTCTGCTCATCTGTGAATGAAAGGTTTAGTTCTTGTTCCCAGTTCTGTAGGAAGTAGGGCAATTCTTGCTTAGAAATGAGCATCTTAAGATATTTTAGAGAGCGGTCTTTTAGGTACCCTTTAAGTTCACTCATTAGGTTAAATTGACACAACACATAAAATGTCCGCTGCATACAGTTTAATCGATTCACAGATTTTATCGTCCTTATCCCTAATTTTAGGGTTTTTATGAACGTCATAAACTTTTCTTTAAGGATTGTGTTCCCATCTTGTAATAGTAATTGAGCCAAAAAGGTGAAGATCTGTTAGGCCAAATAAGAATCCTTTTTTTTACAGTTCTATATTGATGGAGAATTGAGAATTGTTAGAGCTGTACTTGCAGATATTCAAAAAAACATAGTTTTTTTATTGAGCTTATGGCATTTTCTTAAGGAAAGATTTGACAAAAGATTTTGAAGAAAAGGAAACTTCTTTTATTTCCTGCAAAAGCCTTTTTTCAATCACAATCTTAAAGGTTTTACGGAACAGACAATGGTATTGAAACCGAGATCACACAGTTATTGATGGGTTTAGTCAAGGCCATAATCAGCCGCATCTATACTGTCCTGAAAATATAGTAGGATAAAGCCCGAATACACATCTGGCTCAATAAAGGTCTCTTTCACAGCTGCATCCTGCAGCATAAGTCTGGTCCAGGCTTCGATACGTGGCGTCTTCTCCAGGTAACTAAACAAGAAAAAAACAGTTGTTTAATTCTTTTTTAGGTTTTTCCACTTTTTTCACATTATAAACCATTAGAAAAAAAATGTATGTGTATATGTATGTATAATATATATATATATATATATATATATATATATATATATATATATATATATATATATATATAAACTTTTTTTTTTTGCATCGTTGCATTCAGAGACCAGCCTTTTTTTTAATCTATCCTTGGACAAAGCTATGTGAGGGCTTGTTTTTTGTATGATGAGCTGTAGTTGTGTTTTGCGATATAGATGACTTTTTAAACACTTACGATCAGGTGCATTGGCCTTACTTTGGAGGCAAAATGAACAGAAAAAGCATTTTGGTTCATTTTTTTTTTTGTTTGCTTTTTTTTTTTTTAAATAGCATTTAATGTGCAGGATAAAAATGTGTTTAATTTATCCTATGGCGATTAGGGATCTAGTAATGCTAAATGAGTGCTTTTCTTATTCATTTTTTAAACAAGATAAGGGCTTAGTCAGACGGGCGTTTTTAGCCGCGATTTGCGCATGCGCATGCGTCCGGCGATTTTTTAAAACCATTGCTTTGCAATGGTATCGGACACATGAGCGCTTTTTATGCGCTCGTCCGATAAATTAGAGAACAGAAATCGCAGATCGCACCTATCTGTGATCTGCGATTCCTGTTCTCTTCTCTATATGCGCTCAGTGGGGCCGGCGGCAGCAGCGCCGACCCCATTGAGAACATATAGAAGACAAATCATTCTTCTCTGCCACAGCTGTAACAGCTGTGGCAGAGAAGAACGATGTTTGCCCATTGAATTCAATGGAGCGGCAATACAGCCGACTCCATTGAAAGCAATGGGCTGCCGGCGTGCGCGGGATGAATTGTCGGGAAGGGGTTAAATATATAACCCCTTCCCTGCAATGCATCCTGAAAAGTGAAAAAATAAAAAAAAAGGATGTACTCACCTGCTCCCGGCAGCCTGAGATCCCCGCGGCCGTCCTGCAGTGGGTGTGAAGGGGGTGTGACTCAGGCTTGCCCCTGATTGGCTCAGTCTGAGCCAATCAGAGGCTGATCTCAGTCACACCCATTCATGAATTCATGAATGGGTGTGACTGAGACTTGCCTCTGATTGGCTCAGCGCTGAGCCAATCAGGGGCAAGCCTGAGTCACACCCCCTTCACACCCACTGCAGGACGGCCGCGGGGATCTCCGGCTGCCAGGAGCAGGTAAGTACATACATTTTTTTTATTTTTTCACTTTTCAGGATGCATTGCAGGGAAGGGGTTATATATTTAACCCCTTCCCGATAATTCATCCCACACTCGCCCGCAGCGCTTGCATTCAATGGAGCCGGCTGTATTGCCAGCTCCATTGAATGCAATGCGCTGGACAGCTTCCGCCCATTTCTAATGAAACGCGGCTAGGAGCAGATTTTCGGGCGATTTTTCGGCGCCGGTCACGTGATTTGCGCATGCGCATCCGTCATGCGATGCGCAAATCGCGTGAAAAAAACGCCCGTGTGACTAAGGCCTAAGGGAAAAGTGTGCAAAAAAAGTGATTTTTTTTTAAACTTTTTTTTTAACGTAGATCTTTTAACTATTTTTTTTAACCTTTTTTATGTCTGTATAGAGGACATGACCCTGTGATCTTATTGCACAGAGAATACACAGCAGTACTTCTGTACTGCAGTGTAATATCTTTATTCATTTACATTGAAAGCCATGGCAGACTTGAAGGTCATTGACTGATATCCAGGTGCCATGGCAACTCCTTTGTCCTCCCAGATTTCATAGTGGAGGGATGATGATGTAACAAATGGAGCGCCATCTCTCAGCTGCCTTAATTCTGTATATGCCGCTATCAGCACCGATCGCAGAGCATATGAAATTAACTACGGCAATTGGGGTTTTCTCTGATCCCCACCATTGCAGCAGGACTCCAGTTTTGGATCACACCAAAGTTCTGCTGCAGATAGTATTCACCATAAAGTAACAATTCTGGAACATCTTATTTTTAGAATTCTATATTGTGTTGTTCCTTTTTTAATCCTTCTGGGCATTACCGTTTACCTTGTCAAGAAGGTGTATATCTATATAAGAGGATTTTACTATGCCCTAGGCCTCATGCACACGGGGCAAATTGAGCAGTGGATTCCGTGTTTGTCAACAGGCATGGGCGTTACGCTGCTCAATGTGCTCATTGATGTGTGTGGAGATTCCTTTCTCCATGCACACCAGTGGATTTTATTTGTGGCCGCTACATGCCGATATAAAATCGCAGCACGCTCTATTTTCCTGTCAACTGAAGTCAATAGAAGCTATCCGATTCCAGCACACCCGCAGCTGTCACTGTCGACATGCCGCGGATCCGCGGGACAGCAGAAGATTAAAAAAGGCACTGCGCATGCGCCGGCAGGCATGCCTGGACGCATCCGCCATGCTGAAGAAAGAAGATCCTGCCACGACGAAGGAGACCTGCGCTGGATCCGGAGAGGTAAGAACCTGTCTTTTAATGCCCATGTCTGCAGTCATGCACAGATTACGCTGCGGGATTCAGCAGCGGAATCCATGCATGCCCCTGTGCATGAGGCCCTACGTTCTCATTTGCTTGTGTTGTGGTACAAAAAGCAATGTTTTCTAGTATTAGTACGCTTGTGTTAATGTGTGATTTTCAGTGTAAGAATTTACTATTGATCCTTTGTTTTATGTAACTGTTTGTTTATACATTTACTACCTCCAAGTGTTGAGCGAAATCTCAGGATGGTGCTGGGTGCAAGTTATTTTATGGTCAATACAAGCGTAAGGCTGGGTTCCCACAGGGCAGAATCCCACCAGAAATCTCGCAGTTTAGCCGCAGCGAAAAAACTCGAGATTTTCCCCGGGAAAGCGCTGCTTCAAAACCTGCGGCACTTAGCCTTGGGTTTTGGAGCAGCTTGGCCTCATGCTTTTCTGTTGCGGCCAGCGCTCCCATAGAGGCCGCAACAGAAAAAAAAATTGACATGCTGCGGACGGGAATCTGCACAGTAAAAAAGCATCTCATGGTCAGTTGAATCCAGATTTATGTTGCACCAGGCTGATGGGAGGGCCAGAAAGTGGTGCAAGCAGAGTGAATCGATGAACCCTTTCTGTCTGATGTCAACAGATCAGGTTAGTGGAGGTGGAGTAATGGTGTGGGGAAGGTTTTTTATTTTGGCACGCCTGGGGACCTCTGAAACATTTGGATGGCTGCCACAACAAATGTCTGCAGCTCTAAAGGCCAAATGTGGTCCAACATGCCATTAGATGGGTCTCTCTAGTAAACTGGTCATTCAGTGTATCATACTGTAACAATACACAGGATGTAGTATAAAAATCATAGCAAAGAGATATTTTCTCTCTTACTCTGTGAAATCAAATAAATGGAGCCATTCAAACCAGGGCCAGATCATGTAATCTAGCATAGAAATGGATTCTCCTCCGAAGTAAAGGGTGTTCTTCTTGGCCAGTTCCTGTAAATTAAAAAAGATGGAATAGAAATGTTATGCTTATAAAATAAAAAGGCAATAGGAGATCCAGGTAAAAATGACTAACATGTTAGATAATCTGTTCACATGTGTGTCATAGCTTGCAGTCAACAGCCTCTGGGTCTGCCATGGCTTGTCATAGGCAGAAATAGTGATAAATACCCTGCATTACAAAAGTCCTGTAGTGCATTATCTGAGCAATCTTGAAATCACAGATTCAAGTCCCCTATGAGGACATAAAAAAATGTAAAAAAAGTGGATGCAGGAATACAGAAAAAGTTTCCAAAAATAAGGGTTTTTCTTGGGCCAAAGGGTACAAACCTAAAAACTAAAGTTTACTTACTGGTTTTCCATGAGCCCATGACAGCACTAGTTAGAGACCGCCTGCCTTCCAGACAGGGAACAGGAACCTCCCAGATCTTTTTAAAGACAGGCTGTCAGGGCTCAAACTCGGGACCTCCTGCACTCCAGTTAGCAGGTCTCTCCACTTAGCCATCCAGCCCTTGGACAGCTCCTTTGGTAACATCTAGCAATGATTCTGTGATTCCTGGTATGTTTCTCTATTCTGATTCCACCTCTGTTCCTGACTAGGCTCACTATGAAAGCCTGGCCCTGCCACTTCCTCAACGCTTTATTATTGTGCTACACAGCCTTAGTCAAGCTCTATTATCACCCAGCTTCTCTGAAAACAACTTGAGACCTTCCGTTATTGACCTCTGGCTTTCCTCTTGACAATGTTACCTGCCTCCTCCTTTGTATTGTGACTTGAGACCTTCTGTTATCGACCCCTAGCTTTCCTCCTGACAATTCTACCTGCCTCCTCCTGTGTACTGCGACCTGAGACCACTTGTAATCAGGGGAGAACCAATCGTGGTTCTCCCCTGATTACTCTCTGGACCTGCACGGCTACTACACCCTCGGCTCCAACCTGGCACTGAAAATGCTACCTTGGCACACCTTTCAGCTCCTCAGTTCTTTAACAAGAACCATGGACTACTTGAGGCCTAGCTCTTCTTATTTACATTTATACTTAACAATTACTACATTTTATTACATAAAGTTAAACTTAAATACAGCAGTATGGGGGAAAATTTGAGGTGCTTTCATTGGTTCAGGGATAACAGATTACCGGTAAGTAACCTTATGTTTCCCTTACACCCATGACAGCACAGGTAAATGATTAAACTGGAGTAATAATTAGGGAGGGTTGATAGCCTGAAGTAAAATTCTACTTATGGCTAATAACTAGAGATGAGCGAGCGTACTCGGAAAAGCACTACTCGCTCGAGTAATGTGCTTTATCCGAGTATCGCTGTGCTCGGGTCTCAAGATTCGGGTGCCGCTGCGGCTGACAGATGAGTCGCAGCGGGGAGCAGGGGAGAGCGGAGCGGGAGAGAGGGAGAGAAAGATCTCCCCTCCGTTCCTCCCTGCTCTCCCCTGCAGCTCCCCGCTCCGTGCCGGCACCCGAATCTTGAGACCCGAGCACAGCGATACTCGGATAAAGCACATTACTCGAGCGAGTAGTGCTTTTCCGAGTACGCTCGCTCATCTCTACTAATAACCCATTGGATTGAAGAAGGACTAATTAAGAAACTCCAAAAGTGATTTGTAGTCTTGAAATATTGACACTACCTTTTGATGATGAAAACTCCCAACCAAATAGATGTTCCAAATTACAGAGCATATAACAGCTTTTTAGACCCCATTGTACTGGTTTCTCTATTGGAACAAATTCCCTATGGTAAATTTGCGAAGTTGTTGGAAAAAAAAACTAAATAAAGTACTGGATGTTTTGTCTGAATCTCCCAATGGTTCAATGAGGTTTTAGAAAAAAAAATTTTTAAGGAAGAAAAAGATTTTTTTCTTCTTCCACATCTACTGTTCTGATCTACATCTACTGTTCTGCTTTGGTACAGCTGTTTACCTGTTGTTCACATGAAAACTTTATGAAGTCATGGTTACTTCAAGGAAACCAAGGAATAAAATATGTATACACATAGAGGAGTGTTAGATTCTGCGCAGACTGCATACACTGATGTCCCTCTGCAGAATGTGCCACCCCTCCCACACTCCTTACTTTTGACCCTTAAAGGTAGTGCCCCTTTTTATTCAAATTTACCCCCAGACTGGAGGTTGCAGCCTCTTCTTAGCCTTAAAGGCATGCTCCATCCCTGGAGTCCATGGCCGCTTTCTTATGTACTCTACAGCCTTTCAGTATATGCACACAGAGGTCAGTTATATTCTCCTCAGTATATACACACAGAGGTCAGTTAGATTCTCCTAAGTATACACACATAGAGATGAGGTAGAGTCTCCTCAGTGTATACATATAAAGGTAAGGCAGATTCTCCTTTCCCTGGGCTTTATGGTTTCTGAGAAAAGAGCTATCTCATGTATCATGGATTTTCGCATAGTTTTTCATAGCTTAGAATTGAATATTGAAGTTGCGACCCCTTTACTTTTCCTATTAAGGTCCTAAAGAATGGTTGTACCAAATTTCAAGTTTGTGCAGTACAGATGTGTAATATTAGTTACATTACATGGGGGGGGGCTCTTACTTTCACGCTTAGAATTGAATAATCAAGTTACGACCCATTTACATTTCCTATTTAGGAGCTAAAGAATGGTTGTGCCAAATTTCAAGCTTGTACAACATTGGGAAGTTAGAGAGCTAGAGTAGGCACATTACACAGGGGGTCCCTTACTTTTGCACTTAGAATTAAATAATCAAGTTGTGACCCCTTTACTTTTCCTATTTAGGACTTAAAGAATAGTTGTGCCAAATGTGTGCAATACAGATGTGTGTTATTAATTATATTACATAGGGGGTCATTTACTTTCGCAGAATTGAATAAACAAGTTGTGACCACTTTATATGTCCTACTCAGGATCAAAACAGTGGTCCTGCAAAATTTCAAGTTTCTACCACACCAGGAAGTTAGAGAATTAAATTAGGTACATAGGGGTAACCAGGAAGATAGAGAATAAGTTCGTCAGTCAGTCAGTCAGTGAGGGCTTCGGAATTAAGCATTAAGAATTTTCCCCTGATGTGGTTTCTCCTGAGAGATTTTTGTCCCAATTGAGTATACCAGTCATTTCCAATTCTTTATTTCACATCAATCCAAATACTAAATATAGAGACTTTACCAAACTTAGATTTATTTTATAGTTACTAGTTGCACATTTACTTTTGGATATATGCATCTTTAATTTTTAACTTTGAATTGTTCTTGTACTTTTTGTTAATGTTTTATAATTCCTACGGATTCACGATTTACCTTTTATGTACTGTCGTGGGGTGCATGCGTCCATAGGCGCCAATGGCCCCTTCACCACATGACACTCCCGAGTGGTTACATGACCGGGGTACGATATGAAGCGCTTCTGGGTTGAACCAAAATGTTTAGCATACGGCGTTGGTCCTATTGGTGTGGCTGCATGTCCAGGCTTGTGCAGGATAACATAGTAGTCGGCCATGTGACCAATGTATCGTGCTTGCCAGCCACGCAGCTTGCATTATTGCGGGATTTTTTGTGGGTGCTATGGGTTTTATATGAATGAGATCCCAAAACTTCAGACCACTAGGAGTATCTCCATATATAACTGGGGAGGGATAATGTTATTCCCCCCTTCCATCACCTTTGCACTCCACCTCTCTCTTCCTTTTCCCTTCCATTGTCACTTTCCACTAAACAAAAGCTATATAACCTATACAATGAGCTTGCGTTGCATTCTACACACACATGTATTGCCACTACATTATGTCTGTCTAGATGTTTCTGTTATATTTGAATTAAGAAAAAATTGGAGTTCCTTGGCTCATTAAGCACCTACTTAGACTTAGAGGGGTCCTATACTTGAACGGACTCCTCTACGAAGTAAGTGGAGCATTTACATACATATTTATTTTCCTACTGTTAACAGATATCAACCAGGAGTGCAATGATTTTATTATCGTTTTGTTGTGTTTATTCGACCGAGGTAATTCTTCATCCTGTGGGTTCCCCTCTTTGATGCTCTGTAGGGATTGGTGTATTGGATTCATAACTAGGCCTTCCTGAACCAGCAGTGTGGATACCTGTCACTTGACGGGCGTTCCACACCAGGTCAGTCCCCCTTACAACTGTTAATTTGATAAAACCTCCATTTATTGGAGCACTTTCCATAAACTTATTATTATTTTAACCCCCCAACAGGGTCTCTAACAAACCAGATTAAATAGTTGCACATGAAACATAATTAACTTTAATATTTCCCTTAACCCTTTCCAATCCACTGTCTGACGTCTGAAGACATTATGATTTAAGGCTGTACAGCTTCGATGTTGGAAGACGTCCGTCAGGGTTCTCTTCTTGTATATTGCCAGCCCGTCTGCTGTGGGAGCCTATCCAACTTGTCACCTCATGCAGTACTGACTTTAGCCAGCAGATACTGCTGTTGTATAATGACAGAAAACGAGTAAGCCCCCTAGGAAAACCAGGATACAAATTGGATTGGAAAGGGTTAATAAACAAGGCTGATTCTTTCATCCTTTCCACCTACCAAGCTCACCATGCTTTATAATTATGAACGGAAGCGACATTTTATGGTCTTACATGTCACAAAGATATCCAGCTTAACAATTATAAGACGTTACCTCTTCAAATATTTGAAATTTCTCAAAAAGCTTTGACTGTAACTCAGTGATATCCTCATTTTTATTCTTGGCTTGCAGGATCATAATCATTATGGACGCAACCTGTAGTAAAACAGACAGATGTTATACAGTTGGACTTTTTGTATGTGTGCAATTATATTAGAAATCAGGGGCATAACTATAGTGGTTACGGAAGGGGTGGTTGCACCCGGGCCCAGAAGCCTTCAGGGGGACCATAAGGTCTCTCTTCCCCATATGAGTCAAGCACTATAAATGAAGCATTATATTGAGGATCCCTGTTGTAGGTTTTGCATGGGGCCCAACAGCTGCAAGTTTCACCTTCAGTCACTCTAGTTATTTGGCCAGTATGTTAGTCTCTGTTCACATCTACTATTTTGTCATCAATAGTATTTTCGTGGAATGGCTAATAAAATGGCTGCCTTTGGGGGAAGAGATCAAGTTAGAAACAACCTCAGGGCCAGGGTCCAACCTCTGAGAAACACAATTAAATTTGGATTTTCACACTTATGAGTCTACGATTAAACAATCAACAGTGGTGGCACTCCTCTGGTATAAGCTTATGTGGTAGGCAAAATGGCAGACTCTTACAATGGCACAACTAAGAAGGTCTGATGGAAAATAATGCATCATTTCGAGACGCTTCCATATCTTATGCCATTTTTATGTAGTATGTTTTTTTTGTTGTTGGAATAAACGGTCATTTCATTAAATATACCATTGCCTTGGATTGAAATACTTCCCTCGGTTTGGAAGTCTCTATTGGCACAGAATCTTGAATGTTTTTTCTTCAAGTCATGAGTATCTTCAGGTAGAAGATCCCCCACAGACGTAAGTGAACAACATTCTTTTACCTTGCATTTGATATCACCCTGATAAGGAGCACAAGATCCCTCTTTAACTATATCTTTTTGCAGGTCCTAACTTTGAGAAAACTAACATAATGATAGGTGCCAAGTAGCCTGTGACCACCACTGTCAAAGAATACACGCCTTGCAGCTCACTTGACACCAAAGTCGGACTTGTAAGTTTACCGAATACTCTTCCTATCAACTTGAAATCTCCAAAGTTCTCACCATTTTGAAATGTTCCAGAAGCATCTTCTGTTGTGCTTTTGCATAGGGATCTGCTGGGGTCAACTTATTCCCAGGATAGGCTTCATCCAGGTAATCACAGATGATTGGAGATTCATAGATTATTTTACCATCATGGGTTTCTAGAAAAGGAACCAATCCCAGAGGACTCTTCTCAAAAAGCCATTCCGGCTTGCTCTTTAGATTAATGTTAACGACTTCATGTCTGGACAGAACAAAAGGAAAATCAATCATGCTTCTAATCACATGTGTCGGGTCACCAAGAAGGCAGAATAGAAGAATATATTGAGAAAGTAATTTTTAATTGCTCCCTGGTTTCTCCTCCATTTTCACCTTGAGGTCAGAGAATATTGTAATAGCTTACTAACAATAAAAAAAACCCTAACACAAACTTGTAGTTTCCTTCATTCATAAATAAGAAGCCTACTTGATTCCTTTGAAAATCAAGACAAGCCGGGCTCTTCGGACATAAGGGGATAATCTCATGCTATAGAGTCGAATTACACCTTCTGGTACCGGCCCTGGGGCTGGGCTGCCTGAAACAAAATGTATTCATTTAGTACAAAGATAACAGAAAAGTAGATCATACACAAGTCTAGAGACGGAACCCAAGTGACAACTGCAATTATGACCTATAAATTTGCCTTCATAAGTTGTGATTTCCTTTCATCCTTCCAAAATAAACCAGTTTAGTTATTTTTCAAGTCTATGGGTGAAAAAAAAACACAATGTCCTAAAATGCATGCAAACAGATTGCCCCTCCTGCAGGACATTGACCCAGTGTGCTGTTAAAGATATGTAATGCCCCTGGCCATGCTTGTTGGACCATATGTTCATGGTCAGGTGCACCCTGCCACTGCAAGCATTCTTCAACGCCAGGGACACATCACTCATGTGGCAGGGCAGGGAGGGCTTTTTTGGCAAAGAAATGGTGGCTGAGCATCTGGTACAGTGGATTAGTATAGAGCATCATGCTGTGGAAGATGTTTGTGTCCACTAGCCTAAAGGGAAGCATTTCCATCACCAGCTGCTGTGCTCTGCTTGCGTTCAGGCTCTGTACTCGTAGATGGTTGGGGTGGTAATTTTTTTTCTTTACGCTTCCATAGCTGGGGGATGGAGGGCTGGCTGCTGACCTTGGGATACCAGAATCAGAGGATCTTTGTCCTCTGTTTGTACTTTTTGTTTACAGGAGACCACTGGTCGTTACATACCGTATGTAACAATATAATACGGAAAACTCAGAACTTTGAAAGATATGTGATAACAGAAACAGAGTAACTTTTGGTAGACTGAGTTGAGGCACTGCAGTGCATTGAATACTCTGCCGACTATTTAACCCACACTAGAGAACTGTGTTTCTGTTGGCATATACACTTTCAGTATCCCCCACACTATACAGCAATTACTGTCTGCTATGCTGAGCTGGTAACACTGTGCCAATATTATATATGGCTGGGCATGTGATGCTGGCATCCAACAAACGTATTGCCAATATGCAACTCGGAGGACACTTTTATTGGCATCATCAAGGTCCTCAGCCTGCTGATTGGCTGAAAGCTGACCTACTTTAGCATACATTATGGGAAAGTTGATTTTCCTGCAACTTTCACCAAAAATTGGGTGGGGCTGATCCAATCCAATTTTGTAAAAATTGGTCTGATTTTATCACCTGGCCAATCATGATGAGCAACACTATTCAGAACCTTAGAAATTTCTTGTGATGTCCATCCACTTGCATTAGAGTACCAAGAACACGTTCCCCACATGATTTCTCCAAATCTACCAGACTGAACTGTTGACATGTGACTGGAAGGGTTCATCAATTCATGCTGCTAAATTCTGACCCTTCTATCAGCATGGTGCAACAGACATCTGGTTTCATCTGATCAGTGATCCGATTTTTGTGCTCTCTTGCCCACCGGAGTCTCACCTTTCTGTTTCTTTTTGACAACAATGGTGCTGGAACTGGTTGTCAGTTGCTATAGTCCATCTGTGCTAAGGAATGGCAAGTTGTGTACCTCCAGTTTGGCAGAATGATTCCTGACATCCTCCTCTGACCCCTTTCTCGACGAATTGTTTACATCCACAGGATCCCTTTTCCCTAGTTTTTCCCCACTCACACCATTCTCAGTATACTCTGTAAGACTGCCCTTTTTGCCCAAAGCACCCAATCAAAGTTTTACTGTCAGACAGTTTTGCTAAGTGAGGACAGAAAAGTTTTTTTCTGCCATAGTCATCACTAGGAGGATATGTGTCAAAATGGCTGTCAACAAAGACAGGAGAGCTTTTGTGTCCCTTATTTTTACGTCTACCAATCTGTTATTTGTGTTCAACCTCATTTTTTAACAAAGTTTGGTGAAGATCCACGCAGTGGGTGAACAAATCATAAGTAGTACTCCTGTTTTAAGGAAAAAGATTGCATCTGTAGGCGAAAATCATCAGTCCGTCCACCAGTAAGCGTGGAAACAGCGGAGAGCGTCCGTGCAAGTTTCACACAAAGTCCTCAGAAATCCATCATTAGAGCAAGCAGAGATGGTTTCATGGAATCTTTAGTGTTTAGTAGTGAAGTCGCCTTCCATCTTTCGGGCACAGTTACCAAACGTAACAGATAAATTGGCCGTGCAGTGGTGACAATAGTGAACTTCTTCCTTGGCCTTCACGTGCCCCAGACTTTACACCTTGTGATGGTTTCCTCTGGGGGAGTCATTAAGAATGAGAGCAACATGCTCCTTTAAAATCTCACACTTACCTTTGGCCAAACTCCTCTGTGATCGGCTCATTCTGCTGCAGACGATCTGTCACTGGAGATCCTTGTATAAGAAGCACAGAGTACATATATATACAGTATGTACACCAGTGTATACAGTGCAACTGAGCTGAGTGTATATTGTATAAGCAGCCTGACATACCAGTTGGAAGCCGCCCGTCCTGTAATATGTATCTAAGTGTCTATACCCGTTCCCTCCCCTACCAGTTAGAGATAAACCATTAACAGACAGCTCCTCTGGGCGGAGATTTGTACAGAGATTATTACATAACAACCTCATGTGGTTGAATACAGTGAAGGATATAGTATTAGCCCTCCCTCACACAGGCATCTGCAAAAACGCTGCTTTTTTCAACACTGCGTTGACTGCGTTTTTAGCTGAAAACGCAGCCAAGGAAGCTGATAATGCTGATAACTCACAAGAAACGCCCCAAAACAGTCACATGACCACACAGGGGCCATTTTAGAGAGCTCCTTTCAGTGCTAGCTTTGGTTTTGCAAAAAGGAAGGAATGGTGGAAAAAAGGACAGAAAGACAGAAAAAAGGACGGAAGGATGGAAAAAAGGAAGAATGGATAAAAGGACGGCAGGGTAGAAAAAAGGATAGCAGGACGGAAAAAAGGACGGAAAAAAGGATCGAAAGACGGAAGAACGGAGAGATGGAAGGATGGCAAAAAGGATGGAAAAAGGGGGGGAAAGCTGGAAAGATGGAAAAAAGGATGGAAGGATGGAAAAAAGGACAGAGAGACGGAAGGACAGAAAAAAGAATGGAAGGACAGAAAAAAGTACAGAGAGACGGAAGGACGGTAAAAAGTACGGAGAGACGGAAGGACTGAAAAAAGTACGGAGAGACGGAAGGATGGAAAGACGGAAGGACAGAAAAAAGGACGGAAAGACGGAAGGACAGAAAAAAGGACGGAAAAAATGATGGAAGGACGGAAAGTAGAACGGAAAAAAGGATTGAAATAAGGACGGAAAAAAGGATGGAAAGACGGAAGAATGGAAAAAAGGACAAAAAGACGGAAGGACAGAAAAAAGTACGGAAAGACGGAAGGATGGAAAGACGGACAAAAAGGATGGAAGAATGGAAAAAAGGTAAGAGGAAAAGAAAGACGGAAGGATGGAAAAAAAGACGGAAGAGCGGAAAAAAGGACAGAGGGAAAGAAGGACGGAAAAAAGAACAGCAAAAAGGGAAGGACAGAAAAACGGATGGAAAGACTGAAGGACAGAAAGAAGGATGGAAAAAGGACAGAAAAAAGGATGGAATAAAGGACGGAAAGATGGGAGGACGGTAAAAAGACAGAAAAAAGGACGGAAAGATGGAAAAAAGGATGGAAAGAAGAACGGCAAAAACGAGGGAAGGACAGAGAAACGGATGGAAAGATGGAAGGACAGAGAGACAGAAGGATTGAAAAAAGGATGGAAAGACGGAAAAAAGGATGGAACCACAGGAAAAAGGACAGAAAAATGAACGGATAGACGGAAAAAGGGATGGAAGGACGGAAAAAAAGATGGAAGGATGGAAAAAGGATGGAAGGATGGAAAAAAGGACGGAGAGATGAAAAAAAGGATGGAAGGATGGAAAAAAAGATGGAAGGGCAGAAAAACGGATTGAAAGACTGAAGGACAGAAAGACGAAAAAAGGATAAAAGGATGGAAAAAAGGAAAGAGGAAAAGAAGGACGGTAAGACGGAAGGCCGGAAAAAAGGATAGAAGAATGGAAAAAAAGATGGAAAGATGGGAGGACGGAAAAAAGGATAGAAAATAGGATGGAAAGACGGAAGGGTAGAAAAAAGGATGGAAGGACAAAAGGAAGGATGGAAAAAAGGATGGAAGGACAAAAAAAAGGACGGAAAGATGGAAGGATGGTAAAAAAGAATGGAAAAAAGGACAGAAAGAAGGAAGGATGGAAAGAAGGATTTTTTTGCAGACTTGGTGGCATAGCAACCTGAGTATGAGGATTGAAAGATGGATGGATGGATGGATGGATACAAAGAGGGATGGATGGATGCAAAGAGGGATAGATGGATGGATACAAAGAGGGATGGATGGATGGATGCAAAGAGGGATGGATGGATGGATACAAAGAGGGATGGATAGATTGAAACAAAGAGGGATGGATGGATTGAAAGAGGGAGTGATGGATAGATACAAAGAGGGATGGATAGAAAAAGAGAGAGACCAATCAGAGGACTCTTTTGCTGTAGGCGGGGATTTCCATCACTGGCGAAACATGTTCTATCACAGCTAACAGTCGATGGTTGTCTGCATGGAACAATGGAGCACTGCAGCAGTATGTCATTTTTGGTATCCGTTATACATGTAAAAAAGTTAAACCTTTTTGAACAAAAATTAATATAAGACACTGTCTTATTTTAGGGTAAACACGGTAAATACCTGTATCTCTTCCAGGCTCTTCCTACCATACCTCCTATATTGTTCTTTAATTCATTAAGCTAATTTTTAGCATTTTGCCTCCCAAAAAACACAATAAAAGTGATCAAAAAAGCTGTATGTACCCCAAAATGGTATCAATAAAAACTACAGCTCGTCTCGCATAAAATAAGCCCTCACAGAGCTCTGTACACAAAAAAATAAAAAAAGTTACAGGACTTTGAATGCAGCCATTTAGAAAAAACGTTTTTTCCAAAAAAAAGGGTTTTTCTTGCAGAAAAGTGGAAAAACCTAAAGAAAATATAAGAATGTTGGTATCGTTGTAATTGTATCAACCCACAGAAAAAATATATTGCACTGCATGATTAACAGTGTAAAAAAAAATAAAAATCTATGGCAGAATTGATGCGTTTTCTCTCCATTATCATAAATATAGTCTATGTACCCAAAAATGGCACCAACACAAAAACTACAGTTTGCCGTGCAAAAAACAAACCCTTATCTAGCTGCATTGACAGAAAAGTAAAAAGGTTATGACTAGAGATGAGCGAGCACCAAAACGCTCGGGTGCTCGTCACTCGAGTCGAGCTTCCCGCGATGCTCGAGGGTTCGTTTCAAGTAACAAACCCCATTGAAGTCAATGGGCGACTCGAGCATTTTTGTATATCGCCGATGCTCGCTAAGGTTTTCATTTGTGAAAATCTGGGAAATTCAAGAAAGTGATGGGAACGACACAGAAACGGATAGGGCAGGCGAGGGGCTACATGTTGGGCTGCATCTCAAGTTCCCAGGTCCCACTATTAAGCCACAATAGCGGCAAGAGTGCCCCCCCCCCCTCCCAACAATTTTTACTTCTAAAAAACCTTCATTAGCAAGGCACACCTTAGCTAAGCACCACACTACCTCCAACAAAGCAAAATCACTGCCTGCATGACACTCTGCTGCCACTTCTCCTGGGTTACATGCTGCCCAACCCCCCCGCACGACCCAGTGTCCACAGCGCACACCAAAGTGTCCCTGCGTAGCCTTCAGCTGCCCTCATGCCACACGCTGGCCTCATGCCACACCACCCTCATGTCTTTTTATAAGTGTGTCAGCCATGAGGAGGAACCGGAGGCACACACTGCAGAGGGTTGGCAGGGCCACGCAGCGACCCTCTTTAAAAGGGGCGGGGCGATAGCCCACAATGCTGTACAGAAGCAATGAGAACTCCAATCCTGTGCCACCTCCGTCAGGAGCTGCAAACGTGCGCATAGCAATGGGGAATCCATGTGCCACACAGTATTCATTCTGTCAAGGTGTCGCATAGCTCAATCCACACTGCAAGGGGAAAGCCGTCAGCGCTCTGCCCCCTACCCAAGTCAGTCAGTGCCTTTGTGCCAGACAGGTCAAACACCGCAATGGGAACTAAGTTTGCACCAACAGCATAGGTGGGTCCTAGGAAACCCAAGACACGAACAAAAAATTGATCTGAGCGGCCAAACATGGCAGACTTGCACCGCGCCCACGGTATAGGCCTCGGACCACAGATTCAGCAATCCTAGGCTGGAAGCGGACTTTCACTGCACCCAGGACATAGGCCTCTGCACAAACCCTCAGCAATCGCGTGCCTACAGCGGACTCCAATGCTAGCGTAGCTGTGGTATTCCACTATAGCTCTATGCTGCTCATAGAGCCTGGCCAACAGGTGGAGCGTAGAGTTCCACCGTGTGGGCACGTCGCACAGCAGTTGGTGCACTGGCAGATTAAACCGATGTTGCAGGGTGCGCAGGGTGGCAGCGTCCGTGTGGGACTTGCGGAAATGTGCGCTGAGCCGGCGCACCTTTCTGAGCAGGTCTGACAAGCGTGGGTAGCTTTTCAGAAACCGCTGAACAACCAAATTAAAGATGTGGGCCAGGCATGGCACGTGCGTGAGGCTGCCGAGCTGCCGAGCCGCCACCAGGTTACGGCCGTTGTCACACACGACCATGCCCGGTTGGAGGCTCAGCGGCGAAAGATAGCGGTTGGTCTGCTCTGTCAGACCCTGCAGCAGTTCGTGGGCCGTGTGCCTCTTATCTCCTAAGCTGAGTAGTTTCAGCACGGCCTGCTGACGCTTTCCCAGCGCTGTGCTGCCACGCCGCGCGACACCGACTGCTGGCGACGTGCTGCTGCTGACACATCTTGATTGCGAGACAGAGGTTGCGTAGGAGGAGGGTGGTTTAGTGGAGGAAGCATACACCGCCGCAGATACCAGCACCGAGCTGGGGCCCGCAATTTTGGGGATGGGTAGGACGTGAGCGGTCCCAGGCTCTGACTCGGTCCCAGCCTACACTAAATTCACCCAATGTGCCGTCAGGGAGATATAGTGGCCCTGCCCGCCTGTGCTTGTCCACGTGTCTGTTGTTAAGTGGACCTTGCCCGTAACCGCGTTGGTGAGGGCGCGTACAATGTTGCGGGAGACGTGGTCGTGCAGGGCTGGGACAGCACATCGGGTAAAGTAGTGGCGACTGGGAACCGAGTAGCGCGGGGCCGCCGCCGCCATCATGTTTTTGAAAGCCTCCGTTTCCACAAGCCTATACGGCAGCATCTCCAGGCTGATCAATTTGGCTATGTGCACGTTTAACGCTTGAGCGTCCACGTGTGTGGCGGCGTACTTGCGCTTGCGCTCAAACAGCTGCGCTAGCGACGGCTGGACACTGCGCTGAGAGACATTGCTGGATGGGGCCGAGGACAGCGGAGGTGAGCGTGTGGGTGCAGGCCGGGAGACGGTCGTGCCTGTGTCCTGAGAGGGGGGTTGGATCTCAGTGGCAGGTTGGGGCACAGGGGGAGAGGCAGTGGTGCAAACCGGAGGCGGTGAACGGCCTTTGTCCCACCTTGTGGGGTGCTTGGCCATCATATGCCTGCGCATGCTGGTGGTGGTGAGGCTGGTGGTGGTGGCTCCCCGGCTGATCTTGGCGCGACAAACCTTGCACACCACAGTTCGTCGGTCGTCTGCAGTCTCAGTGAAAAACTGCCACACCTTTGAGCACCTCGGCCTCTGCAGGGTGGCATGGCGTGAGGGGGCGCTTTGGGAAACAGTTGGTGGATTATTTGGTCTGGCCCTGCCTCTACCCCTGGCCACCGCACTGCCTCTTCCAACCTGCCCTGCTGCTGCACTTGCCTCCCCCTCTGAAGACCTGTCCTCAGTAGGCTTAGCAAACCAGGTGGGGTCAGTCACCTCATCAACCAGCTGCTCTTCCTCCAAATCCTCTGTGCGCTCCTCCCTCGGACTTACTGAAATTACTACTACCTGACTGATAGACAACTGTGTCTCATCGTCATCGTCCTCCTCCCCAATGAAAGCTCTTGAGACAGTTGCCGGAAGTCCCCAGCCTCATCCCCCAGACCCCGGGAACTTTCGAAAGGTTGGGCATCGGTCACGACAAACTCCTCCGGTGGGAGAGGAACCATTGCTGCCCAATCTCGGCAGGGGCCCGAGAACAGTTCCTGGGAGTCTGCCTGCTCCTCAGAATGTCATTTTCATGGAGTGAGGAGGCTGGGAGGAAGGAGGAGCAGCAGCCAGAGGATTCAGAGTTGCAGCTGTGGACGGCATAGAAGACTGGGTGGTCGATAGATTGCTGGATGCACTTTCTGCCATCCACGACAGGACCTGCTCACACTGCTCAGTTTCTAATAAAGGTCTACTGCGTGGACCCATTAATTGTGAGATGAATCTGGGGACGCCAGAAACATGCCTCTCTCCTAATCCCGCAGCAGTCGGCTGCGATACACCTGGACCAGGAGCTCGGCCTGTGCCCACACCCTGACTTGGGCCTCCGCGTCCTCGCCCGCATCCACGTCCTCTAGGCCTACCCCTACCCCTCAGCATGGTGTATTACGAGTAGAGCAGAAACTGAACGCTGTAATTAAATGTGCCGCTTATTGGCCTGTGGTTGGAGGCTGACTTCGCTTACGGAACGCACAGCAGAGCCAGGAAACAATTATGCGCAAGCCTGTAGTCAGACCTAGGTGCGTATGACTGAGCTGCTAGAATTCACAGGGCAGAACCAGTCAAGTGGCCAAAGGCCAGTGGTAGGCCTTAAGTATTTTGCTTCAATTTTTTAAAATGGTGAGGTGAAAAACCAGACAGACACCGTATGCAGCGTATATATGTATACTCTTTCCCTCTGGCGGGATGACGGCGATCATGTAACAGACACAGCTGAGCCAGGAAACAATTATGCGCAAGGCTGGGTAATAATCAGCGACTACTACCCCCAGCACACACGCAGTAAACTGAAGATGGTCACAGGCAGCCAAATATAGTATTTTTTTACAATTTTTGGGAAACAGCCCACTGCCTGTGATATAGCCTGTATATGGATTTCCCTGTTGGAGGATGACTGTGGTTATTGAAAGCACAGTGCAGCCACAAAAAATTATGCGCAAGGCTGGGTATTAATGAGCGACTAGTACCCCCAGCACACACGCAGTAAACTGAAGACGGTCACAGGCAGGCCAAATATAGTATTTTTTTACAATTTTTTGGAAAAAGCCCACTGCCTGTGATATAGACTGTATATGGATTTCCCTGTTGGAGGATTACTGTGGTTATTGAAGGCACAGTGCAGCCAGAAAAAATTATGCGCAAGGCTGCAGTAACACCTAGCTGGGTAGTAGTTAGCGACTACTACTACCCCCAGCAGACACGCAGTAAACTGAACACGGTCACAGGCAGCCCAAAGATTTTTTTTTACAATTTTTTGGAAAAAGCCCACTGCCTATATAGACAGTATATCTCTTTCCCTGTACCACTGTCCCTGCCTCACCAGTACTGCCCCTATACTCAGTAAAATGACTGCAGACTGAGGACGCTATGGTCTGCACGCCCGATATACCAAAAAAAAAATTTGTGCAAAACTGCTAAAAGCAGCCTCAACAGTACTGCACACGGTCAGATGTGGCCCTAAGAAGGACCGTTGGGGTTCTTGAAGACTAAAATAACACCTAACACTCTCCCTATAGCAGCTACAGCAAGACGGCACTTTCCCTGATCTCTCTCAGCGTGCATCTGTGGCGAGCCGCGGGCGGCCCCAGTTTATATGCTCGGGTGGCACCCGATCTCCCCAGCCACTCACTGCAGGGGGGTGGGATAGGGCTGGAATGTCACAGGAGGAAGTTGTAATGCCTTCCCTGTGTTTCTATTGGCCAGAAAAGCGAGCAAATTTCTCAGGGAAGGAAATGTAATGGAGTCGAGCACCGCGTGATGCTCGTCTCGAGTAACTAGCATCTCGAACACCCTAATACTCGAACGAGTATCAAGCTCAGACAAGTACGCTCGCTCATCTCTAGTTATGACTTTTGAAAAATGGAGATGAAAATCCACCAAAAACCATTGCGTCCTTTAGCCCAAAATAGGCCATGTCCTTAAGGGGTTAAGCTCGGGGACTCGAGAATACAAAAGCAGATAGCCCCTTTACACTGATATTCTCCAACCTAGCATTCCCACCAGGTAACGGCCAACAATGTTTTCTGGGCTGGGAGGCTCGAGAGGATCCTCGGGTTCATCATATCCTTGGTGGCTCCTTAGTGCCTTTCTTTCAAGAATTGAGATCAAAGTTTGGTCAACTGAATCTCTCCTGGTTGGAGTTTTACCAACTACACTCTTTCCTTACCACTCAAGGCCATAGAAACAGTTTTGGAACAGCCCTCACACCATTCGAAAGCCTATTTTCCAAGGAGTCCCCTTCAACACATGCGGTATCCCTGATATACAGCCTGTTTATCCAAGATACCTACGCTATGCATCCTAGTTTCAAACAGGCTTGGGAGCAGGAAATGAGAGTCATGATTTCAGAGAACAATTGTCAGAAGGCATTTATCTTTACACATAAACTACCTATAAGCCTGTGCTGCACAAGAAAAAAATTACAAAATCCTAACAAGATTGCATAGATATCATGTCCACCCCAATGCTATATTCCCTTGTGATAATTGAAAGAGCAGTAAATTCTAAGGTGTATCGCCGTGGTTTTTTTAAACCTGCCATAGGATTCTATGGCAGCTTTCTGCGTAAGAAGCAGAGAGATAAGGCAGGACCTATCTTTTCTTGCACACAAATTCTTGCGTGAAGTCAATTCGGTTTGCTTTGTCACATTTTATGGGCGTTAGATTCAAGTGTGCAAAAACCTGTGCAAACATGTTCATCTGTTAAAGCCCTGAAGAGACGTTGGGTGATGTGTAGTACCCCAGAGTTGGGTACTACTGCACTTCTGTGGTTATACAAAAGGTTTAATTCATGTTGGTTGTTACGCAATATAAAGTTAGTGTTTTCATGTTATTATGATGTTTCATACCTCACTGTTTAGTATTAGCTGGCAATTTCCTCCAGTCCCTTAGTGAGTACAGGTCAACTAACAGCAACCGGGCTTTTGGTTAGCCAGGTTTAGCAAGAAGAGAGGGCCTGGGATTGGCAGCTTAGATCCCCTTTACAGGTTGAGCTAGTGTGGCAGTATAAAAGTGAGGAGTGGGTGGAGGTAAGTCAGTCTAGCCAGCTCTGTGGAGACTGAAGGAGACCGGGGAGAAGGTGAAAGCCTTTGCCAAGTCCTCGCAGAGCAGCCAGTGCGGTGGGAAGAAAATAGCATCTCAAGTGTGAGTACTCAAGGGCAAGAGCTGTTAGAAGAGAGCAGCAAAGGGAAAAGGGAGAATAGGAGAAACTAAGGAAAAGAAAGGAACTAAGTTACCCAGACATAGGCACAACCAGGGAGAGAAGCTAGAAGGAAAAACAAAGCGCACAAATGTAGTTGTCTTGTACCAAATCCTGGAGGAAAATGCAGAAGCGATTAATGCCTGCAAATGTAGCTGTTTATTTCAAAGTCATCTCATGTGAACTGTTTGAAGTACATAAATCTGAACTCCCATCTGTTCTGGAAGATAAAGCTATTTTTTTGTTTACTTTGCAACCCGAGTCCTGCAGTCCCTTTCCACCAACCTAACACCTGCACTGAGGTACCACACTACATGCTCCAGTGGCACAGAGGTTCTACCCGTTTTATATTTTTTTCTCCAATTTTTACAATTATTATTTTTATTTGCAACAGATCCCTACCTGTATACGGGCTGGCGTTATGACAAAACAACATCTTTCCCCACCCGACTCCGGGCATAGCGCCCCACTGGGGTATCCCCACCCTACCCTGCAATGCTGAGCCAGGCTGCGTTTTTTTATTTGAAAAGAGCAGCCGTGCCACTGTTACTGCTACCATTTTGCTGCCCTCCTCCTCGATCTGGCCTGCTACAGATGCATGAAAACGATGACTCAAAGCACAAAAGTACATCAACTAAATAATGGCTCAAAAAGATGATTTGTATCCTGGGATGGCCAAGTCAGAGTCCTGACTTTATCGTTTGGGCTTGTTCACATGGGCGTAAGCGCATTTCAATTATGTAAATATGCTGCGTGTTTGCGTGGCCCAAATGCACTTTAGGGCTCCTTCACATAGGTGTATTTTTCATCAATATTTTGTAAGCCAAAACCAGAAGTGGAAATTAAAGAGAGAAAGTATAATGGAAAGATTTGCATTTCTTCCGTATTTTGGAGCCTATCCTGGTTTTGGCTCCAAGATATTTTAGAGAGGGGTCTTTTAGGTAAATTTTAAGTTCATCGACACAACACATAAAATGTCCCCTGCATACAATTTGCTTCACAGATTTTATAATCCTTATCCCCAATTTCAGATTTTTTTTATCATTGTGATAAACATTTCTTTAAGGATTGTGTTCCCATCTTGTAATAGTAATTGAGCTAAAAGGTGAAGATCTGTTAGGCCAAAAAGGAATCCTTTTTTTGCAGTTCTGTATTTATGGAGAATTGAGAATGTTAGGTCTGTACTTGCAGATATTCAAAAAACTGTTTTTTTGTTGAGTTTATGCCATTTTCTTAAGGAAAGATTCAACAGAAGATTTTGAAGAGAAGGAAACTTTTTATTTCCTGTAAAAGCTTTTTTTTCAATCACAGTCTTAAAGGCTTTAAGGAACAGACAACGGCATTGAAACTGAGATCATACAGTTATTGATGAGTTTAGTCAAGGCCATAATCAGCCGCATCTATACTGTCCTGAAAATATAGTGGGACAAAGCCCGAATACACATCTGGCTCAATAAAGGTCTCTTTTACAGCTGGGTCCTGCAGCATAAGTTTGATCCAAGCTCTGATACGTGGCATCTTCTCCAAGTACCTAAATAAGTAAAGAAAAATTAGTGTGCATGTATTCATGCCCATATAAGACCCAAAATCATCTACTGCATCATTGTCATCTGAATAATAATGCAGTAAGCAAGAGGACGCCCTCTATGTCTAGAGGAAAGAACGTTTCATCACCAACATAGAAGGGGGTTCTTTACTGTTAGAGCAGTGAGACTGTGGAACGCTCTGCCTGAGGACGTGGTGATGTGGGGGAGGGAACGATAGAAGAGTTTAAGAGGATAAGAGGGGACTAGACGTCTTTTTGGAGTGCTAGGATATTACAGGATATAGACATTAAATAACTAGTGGGGTTGTTGATCCGGGTCTTGGAGTCAGCTAGGTACTTTCAAATGTTGATCCAGGGATTATTTCGACTGCCATTTTGGAGTCGGGAAGGAATTTTTCCCCCCAAATGGGCTAATGTGGCTTCTGCCTCATTGAGGTTTTCTTCCTTCCTCTGGATCAACAAAGGGGAGGTGGAAATACTAGTCAATAAATTCCCTTAAATTACTAAATTTTGCTTATTGCCCAATAGCAGCAGGTTAATTTATACATTGAATGGGCACTTTATTAGAGCCCCAGGCCCCATCATGATTGGATTTCCTTTGTATGGAAATTAGAGCTGTAACCCCAGAGTGTAGCATAAAAACAAGATAGCAATATTTTCCATGGATCCATTTAAGTGTGAATGCACATTAGACTGGGAAAACCAAGCGAACTGACTATCTTTGAATGAAGTCTGGTCATCAGTGCTACACTAGCTGGGGCAGAAATTCACAGCCAAACTTGTGGGATTTTATCATGTAACAGTGTGTAAAGTATACTGAGAATGGTATGCTCATGAAAAAACACCAATCTATATCCAATTTCGGTCCCGAAAAGGCCACCAGCACCTCAGGAATATTGCTAAAATCTGACCGTTCCTGACCACGGACATGCTAAAGACACTCGTTGTCGCCCTCATCCATTCCCGACTTGACTACTGCAATGCGCTGCTCATTAGCCTTCCTCGCACAAGATTCTCCCATTTCCAATCCATACTAAACGCGGCACTTAGACTCATCTTCCCATCAAGCCGCTTCTCAGACGCCTCTGCACTATGCGAGTAGCTGCATTGGCTGCCCATCCACTACAGAACTCAATTCAAACTCATCACCCTCACCCACAAAGCTCTCAATGGTGCCGCGCCACCGTACATCGCTTTCCTCCTGTCCATATATCACCCAGCCCGTGCGCTCCGCTCTGCTAACACGCTCAGACTAAACACCCCTCTAATACGAACCTCACATGCTCACCTCCAGGACTTGTCTAGAGCAGCATCAATCCTCTGGAGCGCCATACCCCAAAACATCCGGACAATCCCTGACGCACAGAACTTCACACACGCCTTAAAGATGCACCTCTTCACATAAGCATGCCAAACCTCCTGATCTAGCCCCAATCCCCATAATATGCCCACTGCCCCTCACTATGGCTTTCCAATTTTGCCTTTCATGTACACTTCCTGCCCCACATTTCCTGTACTACCCCCACCCCATTTGTGTCCCCAAATCTGTATGTCACATTGCTGTGTTCCCTCTTGCTCCACCGCCTGTCCCTGTACCTTCTGTATCACCCCCTTTGTCTCCAAATGGTTGAATACCACATGTAACTTTTGTAATTTCTGTCATTTTCATATAGTTTGCGTTCCCCAGGTGCCTTGAAGGCCCTGCAGAATAAGTTGGCGCTACACAAATAAAGATTATTATTATTTATATGTAAACCACACGTCAACAAAAGTGGTCAACGGAGGATGTCAAGAATTGTTCTGATGAACACACGGTGAACAGTCAAACAAATCACAGCCTGAAAACAGCACTACAGATCTAACTAACATGTCCAGGTCCTCCACTTGCTGATTCTTAGCACAGATGGGCTATAATAGCAGACAAGCAGTTAGAGTGCCACTGATGTTTAATAGAGATGAGCGAACACCAAAATGTTCGGGTGTTCGTTATTCGGAACGAACTTCCCGCGATGCTCGAGGGTTCGTTTCGAACAACGAACCCCATTGAAGTCAATGGGCGACCCGAGCATTTTTGTATTTCGCCGATGCTCGCTAAGGTTTTCATGTGTGAAAATCTGGGCAATTCAAGAAAGTGATGGGAATGACACAGAAACGGATAGGGCAGGCGAGGGGCTACATGTTGGGCTGCATCTCAAGTTCACAGGTCCCACTATTAAGCCACAATACCGGCAAGAGTGGGCCCCCCCCCCCCTCCCAACAACTTTTACTTCTGAAAAGCCCTCATTAGCATGGCATACCTTTGCTAAGCACCACACTAGCTACAACAAAGCACAATCACTGCCTGGATGACACTCCGCTGCCACTTCTCCTGGGTTACATGCTGACCAACCGCCCCCCCTCCCCCCCACAGCGCACACCAAAGTGTCCCTGCGCAGCCTTCAGCTGCCCTCATGCCACACCACCCTCATGTCTATTTAGAAGTGCGTCAGCCATGAGGAGGAACCGCAGGCACACACTGCAGAGGGTTGGCACGGCTAGGCAGCGACCCTCTTTAAAAGTGGCGGGGCGATAGCCCACAATGCTGTACAGAAGCAATGAGAAATAGAATCCTGTGCCACCGCCATCAGGAGCTGCACACGTAGGCATAGCAATGGGGAACCTATGTGCCACACACTATTCATTCTGTCAAGGTGTCTGCATGCCCCAGTCAGACCGGGCTTTTTAATTCATAGACACAGGCAGGTACAATTCCCTATTGTGAAGTCCCTGTGGACCGACAGCATGGGTGGGTGCCAGGAAGCCACCGGCGGTACATAGAAATATCCCATTGCATTGCCCAACACAGCTGAGGTAGTAATGTCGTGCGTAATACAGGTGGGCTTCGGCCCACATTGCATGCCCCAGTCAGACTGGGGTTCTTTACAAGTGTACAGATGTGTTAAAAACTCCGTGTGCACCTACAGCATGGGTGGCTCCCTGGAACCCACCGGCGGTACACAAAAATATCCCATTGCATTGCCCAACACAGCTGAGGTAGTAATGTCGTGCATAATGCAGGTGGGCATCGGCCCACACTGCATGCCCCAGTCAGACTGGTGTTCTTTAGAAGTGGACACATGTAGGTTAAACTCCCTGTGGACCCACTGCCTGGGTGGGTGCCAGGAAGCCACCGGCGGTACATAGAAATATCCCATTGCATTGCCCAACACAGCTGAGGTAGTAATGTCGTGCGTAATACAGGTGGGCTTCGGCCCACACTGCATGCCCCAGTCAGACTGGGGTTCTTTAGAAGTGTACAGATGTATTAAAAACTCCGTGTGCACCGACAGCATGGGTGGCTCCCTGGAACCCACCGGCGGTACATAAAAATATCCCATTGCATTGCCCAACACAGCTGAGGTAGTAATGTTGTGCTTAACCCTTTCCAATCCAATTTGTATATGGTTTTCCTAGGGGGCTTACTCTTTTTCTGCCGTTATACAACGGCGCTATATGCTGGCTAAAGCCAGTACTGCATGAGCTGACACGTAGGATAGGCTCCGACAGCAGAGAGGCTGGCAATATACAGTAAGAGAACCCCGACGGACGTCTACCAACAACGGAGCTGTACAGCCTTAAACCCTAATGTCTTCACAGGTCACACAGTGGACTGGAAAGGGTTAATGCAGGTGGGTTTCGGCCCACACTGCATGCCCCAGTCAGACTGGGTTTCTTTATAAGTGGAAACAGATGCATTTATAATTCCCTGTGGACCCACAGCATGGGTGGGTGCCAGGAAGCCACCGGCGGTACATAGAAATATCCCATTGCATTGCCCAACACAGCTGAGGTAGTAATGTCGTGCATAATGCAGGTGGGCTTCGGCCCACACTGCATGCCCCAGTCAGACTGGGGTTCTTTACAAGTGGACAGATGTATTAAAAACTCTGTGTGCACCTACAGCATGGGTGGCTCCCTGGAACCCACCGGCGGTACATAAAAATATCCCATTGCATTGCCCAACACAGCGGATGTAACGTCAGCTGTAATGCAGGTGGGCTAAAAATTAATTTGATTGCACTGTAGGCGAGGGCCCACAAAAATTGCTGTATCAACAGTACTAATGTACATCCCAAAAATTGGCCATGGCCAGCCAAGAGGGCAGGTGAAACCCATTAATCGCTTTGGATAATGTGGCTTAAGTGGTAACTAGGCCTGGAGGCAGCCCAGTGTAACGAAAAATTGGTTCAAGTTAAAGTTCCAACGCTTTTAAGCGCATTGAAACTTATAAAAATTGTTCAGAAAAATTATTTGAGTGAGCCTTGTGGCCCTAAGAAAAATTGCCCGTTCAGCGTGATTACGTGAGGTTTCAGGAGGAGGAGCAGGAGGAGGAGGAGGAATATTAGACACAGATTGATGAAGCAGAAATGTCCCCGTTTTGGATGGTGAGAGAGAACGTAGCTTCCATCCGCGGGTGCAGCCTACGTATTGCTTACGTATCGCTGCTGTCCGCTGGTGGAGAACAGAAGTCTGGCGAAATCCAGGCTTTGTTCATCTTGATGAGTGTTAGCCTGTCGGCACTGTCGGTTGACAAGCGGCTACGCTTATCTGTGATGATTCCCCCAGCCGCACTAAACACCCTCTCCGACAAGACGCTAGCCGCAGGACAAGCAAGCACCTCCAGGGCATACAGCGCTAGTTCAGGCCACGTGTCCAGCTTCGACGCCCAGTAGTTGTAGGGGGCAGAGGCGTCACCAAGGATGGTCGTGCGATCCGCTACGTACTCCCTCACCATCCTTTTACAGTGCTCCCGCCGACTCAGCCGTGACTGGGGAGCGGTGACACAGTCTTGGTGGGGAGCCATAAAGCTGGCCAGGCCCTTAAAGACTGTTGCACTGCCTGGGATGTACATGCTGCTCGATCTACGCACATCCCCTGCTACCTTGCCCTCGGTACTGCGCCTTCTGCCACTAGCGCTGTCGGCTGGGAATTTTACCATCAGCTTGTCCGCAAGGGTCCTGTGGTATAGCAACACTCTCGAACCCCTTTCCTCTTCGGGAATCAGAGTGGGCAGGTTCTCCTTATACCGTGGATCGAGCAGTGTGTACACCCAGTAATCCGTCGTGGCCAGAATGCGTGCAACGCGAGGGTCACGAGAAAGGCATCCTAACATGAAGTCAGCCATGTGTGCCAGGGTACCTGTACGCAACACATGGCTGTCTTCACTAGGAAGATCACTTTCAGGATCCTCCTTCTCCTCCTCCTCCTCCTCAGGCCATACACGCTGAAAGGATGACAGGCAATCAGCCGGTGTACCGTCAGCAGCGGCCCAAGCTGTCTCTTCCCCCTCCTCCTCATCCTCCTCATGCTCCTCCTCCTGTACGCGCTGAGAAATAGACAGGAGGGTGCCCTGACTATCCAGCGGCATACTGTCTTCCCCCGCCCCCGTTTCCGAGCGCAAAGCAGCTGCCTTTATGGTTTGCAGGGAATTTCTCAAGATGCATAGCAGAGGAATGGTGACGCTAATGATTGTAGCATCGCCGCTCACCACCTGGGTAGACTCCTCAAAATTACCAAGGACATGGCAGATGTCTGCCAACCAGGCCCACTCTTCTGAAAGGAATTGAGGAGGCTGACTCCCACTGCGCCGCCCATGTTGGAGTTGGTATTCGACTATAGCTCTACGTTGTTCATAGAGCCTGGCCAACATGTGGAGCGTAGAGTTCCACCGTGTGGGCACGTCGCACAGCAGTCGGTGCACTGGCAGCTTAAAGTGATGTTGCAGGGTGCGCAGGGTGGCAGCGTCCGTGTGGGACTTGCGAAAATGTGCGCAGAGCCGGCGCGCCTTTACGAGCAGGTCTGACAAGCGTGGGTAGCTTTTCAGAAACCGCTGAACCACCAAATTAAAGACGTGGGCCAGGCATGGCACGTGCGTGAGGCTGCCGAGCTGCAGAGCCGCCACCAGGTTACGGCCGTTGTCACACACGACCATGCCCGGTTGGAGGCTCAGCGGCGCAAGCCAGCGGTCGGTCTGCTGTGTCAGACCCTGCAGCAGTTCGTGGGCCGTGTGCCTCTTATCGCCTAAGCTGAGTAGTTTCAGCACGGCCTGCTGACACTTGCCCACCGCTGTGCTGCCACACCGCGCGACACCGACTGCTGGCGACATGCTGCTGCTAACACATCTTGATTGCGAGACAGAGGAGGAGGAGGAGGAGGAGGAGGGTGCTTTAGTGGAGGAAGCATACACCACCGCAGATACCACCACCGAGCTGGGGCCCGCAATTCTGGGGGTGGGTAGGACATGAGCGGTCCCAGGCTCTGACTCTGTCCCAGCCTCCACTAAATTCACCCAATGTGCCGTCAGGGAGATGTAGTGGCCCTGCCCGCCTGTGCTTGTCCACGTGTCCGTAGTTAAGTGGACCGTGGCAGTAACCGCGTTGGTGAGGGCGCGTACAATGTTGCGGGAGACGTGGTCGTGCAGGGCTGGGACGGCACATCGGGAAAAGTAGTGGCGACTGGGAACTGAGTAGCGCGGGGCCGCCGCCTCCATGATACTTTTGAAGGACTCCGTTTCCACAACCCTATACGGCAGCATCTCAAGGCTGATGAATTTTGCTATGCGGACGGTTAACGTTTGAGCGTGCGGGTGCGTGGCAGCGTACTTGCGCTTGCGCTCCAACAGTTGCGCAAGCGACGGCTGGACGGTGCGCTGAACTACACTGCTGGATGGGGCCGAGGACAGCGGAGGTGAGGGTGTGGGTGCAGGCCAGGAGACGGTAGTGCCTGTGTCCTGAGAGGGGGGTTGCATCTCAGTGGCAGGTTGGGGCACAGGGGGAGAGGCAGGGGTGCAAACCGGAGGCGCTGAACGGCCTTCGTCCCACCTTGCGGGGTGCTTGGCCATCATATGTCTGCGCATGGTGGTGGTGGTGAGGCTGTTGATGTTGGCTCCCCGGCTGAGCTTTGCGCGACAAAGGTTGCACACCACTGTTCGTCGGTCGTCAGGCGTCTCTGTGAAAAACTGCCAGACCTTAGAGCACCTCGGCCTCTGCAGGGTGGCATGGCGCGAGGGGGCGCTTTGGGAAACACTTGGTGGATTATTCGGTCTGGCCCTGCCTCTACCCCTGGCCACCGCACTGCCTCTTGCAACCTGCCCTGCTGATGCCCTTGACTCCCCCTCTGAAGACCTGTCCTCCTGAGTAAGCGTTGCACACCAGGTGGGGTCAGTCACCTCATCGTCCTGCTGCTCTTCCTCCGAATCCTCTGTGCGCTGCTCCCTCGGACTTACTGCCCTTACTACTACCTCACTGCAAGACAACTGTGTCTGATCGTCATCGTCCTCCTCACCCACAGAAAGTTGTTGAGACAGTTGGCGGAAGTCCCCAGCCTCTTCCCCCGGACCCCGGGAACTTTCGAATGGTTGGGCATCAGTGACGATAAACTCCTCTGGTGGGAGAGGAACCGCTGCTGCCCAATCTAAGCAGGGGCCCGAGAACAGTTCCTGGGAGTGTTCCCGCTCCTGAGCAGGTGTTATTGTAGTGGAGTGAGGAGGCTGGGAGGAAGGAGGAGCAGCAGACAGAGGATTCGGATTGGCAGCAGTGGACGGCGCAGAACTGCGGGTAGACGATAGGTTGCTCGAAGCACTTTCTGCCATCCAGGACAGGACCTGCTCACACTGCTCATTTTCTAATAACCGTCTCCCGCGTGGACCCATTAATTGGGCGATGAATGTGGGGACACCAGAAACGTGCCTCTCTCCTAATCGCGCAGCAGTCGGCTGCGACACACCTGGATCAGGAGCTTGGCCTGTGCCCACACCCTGACTTGGCCCTCCGCGTCCTCGGCCGCGTCCACGTCCTCTAGGCCTACCCCTACCCCTCAGCATGCTGTATTACCAGTGATTTGATTTCACAGGCAGCTAATAAATTGGCGCAAGACTGCAGGCCAAATATAATTTTTTCCCTTTTTTGAAAACGAAAGGCCCCACTGCCTCTAGTGAATGAATAATCTAAGTTTAATAACTGTGCTGTTTTCCTGCTAATGTGTCACAGAACGTGAGGGTAGCAGAGTTATTAACTGTGGCAGAGCAGGTATTTTTTTTCCCAATTAAGGAAAGCAAATGGCGAAGCCAGGAGTAAAACGTAGCTGGGTGCGTATGATTTTTACAGGTTGCACACGCAGCCGACACGTGTCCACCGGCGTTAGGACGGACAGAGGCAGGACAAATAGAATTATTTTCCGTTTTTTTGCACCAAAAGGCAGCACTGCGTATATTCTATGAACATGAGAAGTTTAATAACTGTGCTGTTTTCCTGCTAATGTGTCACAGAACGTGAGGGTTGCAGAGTTATTAACTGTGGCAGAGCAGGTATTTTTTTTCCCAATTAAGGAAAGCAAATGGCGAAGCCAGGAGTAAAACGTAGCTGGGTGCGTATGATTTTTACAGGTTGCACACGCAGCCGACACGTGTCCACCGGCGTTAGTACGGACAGAGGCAGGACAAATAGAATTATTTTCCGTTTTTTTGCACCAACAGGCAGCACTGCGTATATTCTATGAACATGAGAAGTTCAATAACTGTGCTGTTTTCCTGCTAATGTGTCACAGAACGTGAGGGTAGCAGAGTTATTAACTGTGGCAGAGCAGGTATTTTTTTTCCCAATTAAGGAAAGCAAATGGCGAAGCCAGGAGTAAAACGTAGCTGGGTGCGTATGATTTTTACAGGTTGCACACGCAGCCGACACGTGTCCACCGGCGTTAGTACGGACAGAGGCAGGACAAATAGAATTATTTTCCGTTTTTTTGCACCAAAAGGCAGCACTGCGTATATTCTATGAACATGAGAAGTTCAATAACTGTGCTGTTTTCCTGCTAATGTGTCACAGAACGTGAGGGTAGCAGAGTTATTAACTGTGGCAGAGCAGGTATTTTTTTTCCCAATTAAGGAAAGCAAATGGCGAAGCCAGGAGTAAAACGTAGCTGGGTGCGTATGATTTTTACAGGTTGCACACGCAGCCGACATGTGTCCACCGGTGTTAGGACGGACAGAGGCAGGACAAATAGAATTATTTTCCATTTTTTTGCACCAAAAGGCAGCACTGCGTATATTCTATGAACATGAGAAGTTTAATAACTGTGCTGTTTTCCTGCTAATGTGTCACAGAACGTGAGGGTAGCAGAGTTATTAACTGTGGCAGAGCAGGTATTTTTTTTCCCAATTAAGGAAAGCAAATGGCGAAGCCAGGAGTAAAACGTAGCTGGGTGCGTATGATTTTTACAGGTTGCACACGCAGCCGACACGTGTCCACCGGCGTTAGTACGGACAGAGGCAGGACAAATAGAATTATTTTCCGTTTTTTTGCACCAAAAGGCAGCACTGCGTATATTCTATGAACATGAGAAGTTCAATAACTGTGCTGTTTTCCTGCTAATGTGTCACAGAACGTGAGGGTAGCAGAGTTATTAACTGTGGCAGAGCAGGTATTTTTTTTCCCAATTAAGGAAAGCAAATGGCGAAGCCAGGAGTAAAACGTAGCTGGGTGCGTATGATTTTTACAGGTTGCACACGCAGCCGACATGTGTCCACCGGTGTTAGGACGGACAGAGGCAGGACAAATAGAATTATTTTCCGTTTTTTTGCACCAAAAGGCAGCACTGCGTATATTCTATGAACATGAGAAGTTTAATAACTGTGCTGTTTTCCTGCTAATGTGTCACAGAACGTGAGGGTAGCAGAGTTATTAACTGTGGCAGAGCAGGTATTTTTTTTCCCAATTAAGGAAAGCAAATGGCGAAGCCAGGAGTAAAACGTAGCTGGGTGCGTATGATTTTTACAGGTTGCACACGCAGCCGACACGTGTCCACCGGCGTTAGGACGGACAGAGGCAGGACAAATAGAATTATTTTCACTTGTTTTACAAGCAAAAGGCAGCACTGCGTATATTCAATGAATAATAACTGTGTTGTGGCCCTGCCTATACAATTCTTTCCCTGCAGTATCAATGGAGGGTGGAATGCTCTGCAGAGGCGATTTTGAGAAGCAAAAAAAAATGCAGCACAGCTAACAGCAGCCTGGACAGTACTGCACACGGATAAATATGGCCCTAGAAAGGACCGTTGAGGTTCTTGAAGGCTACACTCACTCCTAACACTCTCCCTGCCTATGCAGCACTTCTGTCCCTAATGCCGGGTGCAACGCTCTGCAGAGCCGATTTTGAGAAAAAAAAAATGGCACTGCTAACAGCAGCCAACACACAGCTATCAGTGGCCCTAATAAGGACCTTTGGGGGGTCTTGAAGCCTACACTAACTACCAATTCTTTCCCTACAGCAGCTCCGGTACAAACAGCACTGTCCCTCACTAACTCACAGGGCATCTGAGGCGAACCGCGGGAGGGGCCGACTTTTATGTTCGGGTGACACCTGATCTTCCCAGCCACTCACAGCAGGGGGGTGGTATAGGGCTTGAACGTCACAGGGGGAAGTTGTAATGCCTTCCCTGTCTTTCAATTGGCCAAAAAAAGCGCGCTAACGTCTCAGGGAAGGAAGTGAAAGTAACCAGAACACCGCATGGTGTTCGTTACGAATAACGAACATCCCGAACACCCTAATATTCGCACGAATATCAAGCTCGGAAGAACACGTTCGCTCATCTCTAATGTTTAAGCGAAAGAGAAAGATGAGACTCTGCCGGACAAAAGAAAGGAATCCAGATTTCTATTGCACCATACCGGGAAGGTCAAAATGTGTCAACAGAACAGGCTGTTGGAGGTGGAGTAATGGTGTAGGGAATGTTTTCTTGTGACACTCTGGAACCTCTGATACATTTGCATGGATGCCACAATGAATTGCTGCAGTTCTGAAGGCCAAGAACGGCCCAAAGCACTACTAGATGGGCATCTCTAACACAGTAGCCATTTAGTGTATTATGCCATAACAATACACAGGATGTGGTATAAATATCATAGCAAAGAGATATTCTAGCTCTTACTCTGTGACATCAGACATATGGAGCCGTTCAAACCAGGGCCACAACATGTAATCTATCATAGAAATGGATTTTCCTCCAAAGTAAGGGGTGTTCTTCTTGATCAGTTCCTGTAAATAGGAGTAAAAAGTTGGAAGAGAAATTGTTATAAAGTGAAAAGAAAATTGGTGTTGCAGATATAAAAAAATGAATACAATGCTTTAGAAATTCAATTCACATACGTGTCATGGCTTCTGTTTATAATGGATACCATGACAATGTTGCGGATCTATCGTATGACCACTCCCAACAATGCCCAATGGACACCAATGACTTACAGTGAGGTCTGTTGGGGTCCCACCATGGTTTTCGTCCAAGATACCTATAACTACCACCTTAAGACATTTTAGTGTCCACATTAGTGCCACTACACCCAGAACCCAACAGGTAATTGAACACCCACACCCGTAACACAAGATATGGATACAATTACAGAAAACAAACATGACATTGACAAGTTTGTATAAATTGTATTACTTTTCATTATATAGGGGGTCCCACTCACTGGAAGTCAAGAAAATCAGTTATAATAACTCCAAAACTAATGAACACCACATTTTAATGAAGTTTGGTCAAAACATACCTTACTCAATGAGAATCATAAGATGTTCATCAAGTGCTCCTTAACCCTACTGCCGCCATCCAAATGGGCGCAGTCACTGGCAATGGAAACAGAACAGCTAGTCTGGCTGTCTCGCTCAGCACACCATGCCATCCCGACAGCCATGTTTTACGTTAGTCGCGTAGTGAATGGGAGCCTGTGCTGTCCATGTCTCACTATACTGTGTAACAGCGTGTGTTCGTTGTGTGCAGCCACTTGAACAGCATCAATTAAAACCAGAAAATTGAATTTGCAAAGAAATCCAAAAACAGAAAACCACCAGCCTAGTTTTGTATTCAGAAATTGATATGGAAACTGATAACAGGAATGTTGTTGGAGATGGAGGTGATAGCACGCCAACAATGCTGCAAGAAGAGGCGCAGAACATTAAAAAGCAGATTGTTGGCTTCTCATAGAAAGTCTTTATACAGAGTGGCCCAGCAGAGCTCATCTTCACGCATAACGAGTGACTGTGGTGCATGAATTGAAATGAAAACAAACACCTTTTGTACTGCCATTGGTTTGAAGCATTTGGCACTGACAATCTGAATATTCTTGATGTCATGCGGTTTACAGCCAAGGAATGTTTCACTTAACCGGCTATGTAAACTCTCAATAAATGCGGATGCGGGCAGCTGAAAATCCTCATAAAATCCATGAGACCCGCTTCATCCCGAAAAATTGACCTTTAGAGTGTGAAATCACAGCAACACGTATTGGCCCGTTCTATTTTGACAGTACTGTGACCACTGCAGCGTATGTGAAGATTGTCTATGTGTTTGTAAATCAATCGGACAACGAGGAAATTACCACTGTCTACTTTCAACAGGATGGGGTGACCTGCCAGACCTCCAACGTGACCATGATTCAGATCTGAGCACTTTTGGTCATTGCAATCTCCTGATGTGACCTCATAAAACTATTTTTTTGAGGGGCCTCTGGAACAGAAAAGTTTCCTGGAATAAGCCACAAACTATTGGATGGATGCTCTTAAGGACAGAAATGTCCAAGGAGGTTGGGAAATATTGCAAAATGAGATTCTCAAAACACAATCGCTAACAATCCCTAAAAGAAGGAAGAATGAGAAACATTTAAAGAGACCAGGATGGATGAACACAAAAGTTACATACATGCTAAAAAGGAAGAAAAATCTGTTTAGCAAATGGAAAGAAGAATATAATGCGGTCTACAGAAACTGTAGGGCAAGTGTCAGAAAAACTAAAGCCAATATTGACCTGAGGCTTGCAACAGAGGCCAAAAGCAATAAAAAGGCTTTTGTGGTATGCCGAAAGCAAAGAAAAAGTCAAAGATGCTAAAGGATGTTTTCAGGATGAAAATGGAGAATTAGTTAAAAATGTTGACGAACTTTTAAATTCCTATTTCATGTATGTTTTCTCTTACAAAGTAAATGTATCATCAACTGATCTTCCCCGTGCTATTGGGGGAATAAAAGATTGCAGGCTATCAATAAGCAGAGAGATTGTGAGGGGGTACTCAGCTAACTTAGGCTTCTTTCACACGGGGAAACTACGTGCGCAAAAAACTCACGGCTATTAGAACCAATGGTTTCCTATGGAAATGTTCAGATGAAGATATTTTAGATGGCAAAAAACATCTGGACATACCCATAGGAAACCATTGGTGCTAATAGCCGCAAGTTTTTTTACACACGTGATTTTTGCACACGTAGGTCTCTGTGTGAATAAGCCCTCAAATGAATTCAAGTCTCCAGGTAGACATGAATTATATCCTAGGAAGTAAGCAGAGGTAATTGCTGAACCACTCACCATAATTTTTGAAAAATCCTGGAGAAAACGAGAAGTTCCAGAAAATTGAAAAGGGGCAAGTGTTGTCCCCATCTTCAAAAAAGGGAAGAAGGTGGATCCAGGAAACTACAGGCCTGTGAGCCTGACTTCCATAACAGGAAAGATCTTTGACCAAATTATTAAACAGCATATATGCAAATACTTGGATGAGAATCGAGTAATTAACCAGAGCCAGCATCGGTTTGTAACAAACAAGTCATGCCAGACTAATCTAATTTCCTTCAATGACAGAATTACTGACTGGGTTGATCAGGAAGATGCGGCAGATCTAGTATATCTTGACTTCAGCAAAGCATTTGACAAAGTATCTCATACCATTCTTATTGAAAAATGACAAAATTTGGGATTGACAAGGCAACTGTTAGGTGGATTCACAACTGGCTGAGTGATCGCACTCAAAGAATGGTCATAAATAGCTGCTCATCCAAGTGGAAGAATGTATCAAGTGGGGTACCACAAGGCTCTGTCCTGGGCCCAGTGTTGTGCAACATTTTTATAAGGCCTCTTTCACATGGGGCAACAGTGATATTGCCACGAGAAAAATCACAGCGATATCATAGCTGAGTTCTGTGCGATATCGCTGCGTTTTCTCGTGGCGATATTGCGATATTGTGTGACACAGGGAAAGTCTTGAAAGACAGGACTAATTTTTCAAGTGGAAACTTTTTCTTCTGTCCTACTTTTCAATGTAGTGCATAGATGGAACAGAAATTTTAAAGAAATCTCTAGCTTAACAATTATAACATTGAATTACCTCTTCAAGCTTTTTGAATTTCTCAAAAAAACTTTTCTTCAAGTCAGTGATATCTTCATTTTTATTCTTGGCGAAAAGAATCGTGTACAATACAGTTGTAATCTGAAGTAAAACATACAGTTATACTATGATTACACACATAAGAACAGTTTTAGTCTAAACAGTTAAACAGTATTTGGGCACCATTTTAGGCAACTTTATTGATAGAAACATATAGGTTACGTCATAAAATTAATGAAATACCGGTCAATTGGCCTTTATACACACTGAATGACCACTATATTATAGACATTCATTTAGTAGAGTGTGGGACTTCCTTTGGCCTTCAGAACCTCAGCAAATCATCAGGTCATCCATCCACAAGTATGATAGGACTCAGAATGCGTCAAGAAAACATTCCCCACACCATTACTCCACCTCCACAAGCTTGAATTATTGACATCTGACAGGAAGAGTTCATAGATTCATGCTGGTTTTGCCAAATTCTGACCCTCCCATCAGCATCCATATAGAAATCTTGATTAATCTAACCAGGTAATGTTTTTCCATTGCTTAATGATCCAATTTTTTATCTCTTTTGCACAATGGAATGTCTCCTGTTTGATTTTAAATGGCAGACTCTTTTAGTGACACAACTAAGAATGTCCAACAAAGTACCCCAAAGTTGTAGCCTTCTCCAACAATCTTTCTTTGAGCAATCTGAAGAAATGGCTAGTTAGGAGGTCGCTATGTTGTGCCTGAGACTGCATCAAGAAAGCCAAGTTCTAAGGACACTAGTGCTTAAAAATGATAGATGACCAAGTAGCCTGTGACCACCACTGTCAAAAAATACGCACTTTGCAGTTCCTGACACAAAAGTCTGACTGGTAAGTTTACCTAATATACTTCATACTCCCTCAAAATCTCCAAAGTTCTTACCGTATTGAAATGTTCCAAAAGCATCTTCTGTTGTGCTTTTTCATAGGGATCTTCCGGGGTCAGTTTATTCCCAGGATAGGCTTCATCCAGGTAATCACAGACTATTGGAGAGTCGTAGATAATTTTACCATCAGGGGTTTCTAAAGAAGGCACCAATCCCAAAGGATGTTTCTCAAATAGCCAGTCCGGCTTGTTCTTTAGGTTAATGTTGACGACTTCATGTCTGGACAGAAGAAGAGAAACAGTGGGTAAAGGAAAACCAATAATGCTTCTAAGGGGGTCACTGAGAGGGATGCAGAAGGAATAAAGAGAAGAAGATTGGTGCTGCTGGTTAAAAGGTGTCAAGGAGGCCAGAGACTATAGTTCAAAAGGCTTTGCCCGGCAACATGTTTCAATGCTGGACTGGCACCTTCCTCAGTCCAGTACCTAAGTAATGGGTCACCGTGAAGGCAGAATAGAATATACTAAAAAACTAAGACCCCATAAAACTTAGAAGTTTTAGTTTCTCCATCACTATTTTCTTGCACCTTGAGGTCACAGAGTATTGTAACAGCTTTACAGCAATTAGAAGAGTTGACTTGTAGTTTAGAACATTTACAAAATAAGGAGCCTACTTGATTTCTTTGAAAATCAAAACAAGCCGAGCTCTTTGGACATAAGGACAGAATCTCATGCCGTAAAGCCGAATTACACCATCTGGTACTGGTCCTGGATCAGCGCTGCCTGAAACAAAATATATTAATTTAGTATGCAGATAGCAGAAAAGTAGATCATTAAATAGGTCTATAAAAGGAGTCCAAGTGACAACTGCAGTTCTGCCCCAGAAATTTACACATAGCTGTTGATACTCCCAGTGGTGTAGCAAGTACAGGTGCTATCCGGTGCAGAATTTTTTTTGTCACCCCCTCCAACCCCCCTTCAATTTTGAATTTATTAAAAAAAAGGGAAAAAAAGATACTTACAGTCAGTTGCAAGTATAATTTTGCTGGCTTATTTAATTAAAATCGTGCTGCATACAGCTGTAAAACGAATTTCTATATATGATCTAGCCCCTTGGTGTACTCTTTCCAAACAGGACTCATTTCCCGCACTACACAAGCCCCGCTTTTTACTGCTATTAGCATGGCATCCTGAGCGCCCTGTTAACCGCGGTACGACGCTCCCATTGATTTTAATGGGGTTTCTCAGACTTGATCTCGAACGTGGTGTTTCTATCACCGCGACTTTTGATAGCTGTCTGTTCTGTTTTTCTATTTCCGTGTTTAACACATCTCACCCATCACAATGATGGGGTGCATTAAAAAGCACTGTCAAACTCTGTATCATACATTCAAAAATGCAGCTTGAAATTGCAGTAAATGCCACGATTTTGAGCAGTGTTTTCTGAACGCAGGTATGAGAGCAGCCTTAGGGTGCGGTCATGTTTTTTTTGTTGTACTTTTGAACCATAATTAAGAAAAACACATAATAAAAACTGCATGCTGTATTAAAAGACCAGAAATGATTTTTAAGAAACTGCACACTATTAAAAACCACAAGTGTTTTTTTATGCATTTTTTAATTGCATGTATAGTGTGCAATTATATACAGGGAGATGTTGAACTTATACGAGCCATAGATAGAAAGACAGATAGAGATAGATTCTTCAGCTTCCTCTCCAGCTTACACTGTCAGACGCACTGCATCAATCACATAGCCAGCAGTGCCTGTCACCCCCCCTCAGTGATAGCACCTGGGTTGGCCCGCACCTGCTGCAACCCCCTTCTTATGCCACTGGTCACTTCTTTTCATCTCCACCAAAAAATGCTTCTCCGTGTGAGGATAGCAGCAGGGTACGCAGATACGGCTGCCATACACAGTGTCAGGAGGCAGGAGCAGCAGGATCATGAGATCATCATCATCCTACTCCTCTCCACTTCGTGCCGTGCCTTGAGTCTGCCTCCCTCCTCCTCTTCTTCGCACTATTGGCTGCACCAATCACACGGACGGTAGTGTTAGTTTCCCCCCCTTAGTGATAGCACCTTGAGCAGCCCGCACCTGCCCCACCCCCCTTCCTATGCTACTGGTCACTCTCTTTCATTCCCACAAAAGAAATGCCAGTATTGTTATTTTTGAGATCTATAGATGGAAAAACCCATGGGCACACTTGAGAATGTTGCATTGATCTGCATACACAAAAGGGATGGTGCCTTTAACTACCCACCTACTAGTTATCACTCCATATCAGTCCAGCAACAAAGGATTCAAGTGATTATCTCACAAACAATCTCTTTAATATGAGAGACATCTGGGTCTGTTTTTCAAGAAACTCAAACAGGCTATGCAGGAGACTAGCTTTTTACAGTGGAAGTCTAGAACATTTAGGTTCTTACAATCGCAGAAAGCAGGTGAATAATTTAATAGGAGTTTTAGAAAATGTAATAAGAAAAGTTATTTGTAGTAAATGGTTTGACCTGGGGAATTAATCAATAGATCTATAGAGATGAGCGAGCAAGCTCGATAAGGTGAGTTACTCGAGCGAGCCTCGCTCATCTCAAGTAATTGCCTTCTCCTCTGAGCGTGCTCGTGGGGGGGGGGGCAGCGGGGAGCAGGGGAGAGAGTGAGAGAGATCTCTCTCCCCCCCCTCTACCCCTCGCCACCCGCCGCTCACCCCCGCTGCCCGCCCCCCCCTGAGCACGCTTGGAGGAGAAGGCAGTTACTCGAGATGAGCAAGGCTCGCTCGAGTAACTCGCCTTACCGAGTGCGCTCGCTCATCTCTATAGATCTACATTGAATGTTTACTTTATTATAGTCACTCTTCTAATAGCATAGAGCACATGTGTCGAATCCGGCCCGCTGCCTTGTGTTAGGTGGCCCGCTGCGTGCTGACGCCGCTCACCACTGAAGTGATTGCCAGCTGGGGTGCCGCAGCTCCTCGCTGGTAATCGCGCTATTACCGCTGTTCCCGGTACACACTCTGACGTCAGTGTGCAGCCAGGATCCTCCTCCCCATAGTCCCTTGCTCATCACTTCCGCAGGAGAGGATTCGGGGAGGAAGTGTGCTGGGGGCTCACACTGCAGATAAGTATAAGTTGAGGGTGGGGGGTTAATATTGGTGCTGGAAGGGGTTAAAATTACTGCTGCTGGGGGGGGTTAATTAATATTACTGCTGCTGGGGGGGAGGTTAATTAATATTACTGCTGCTGGGGGGGGTTAATATTACTGCTGCTGGGGGGGGGTTAATTAATATTAGTGCTGCTGGGGGGAGGCTAATTAATATTATTGCTGCTGGGGGGGGTTAATTAATATTACTGCTGCTGGGGGGGTTAATATTACTGCTGCTGGGGGGGTTAATATTACTGCTGCTGGGGGGGGGGTTAATATTACTGCTCCTGGGAAGGGGTTAATATTACTGCTCCTGGGGGGGTAATATTACTGCTCCGGGGAGGGTTAATATTACTGCTGCTGGGGTGGGGGTTAATATTACTGCTGCTGGGGGGGGTTAATATTACTGCTGCTGGGGGGGGGTTAATATTGATGCTGCTGGGGGGGTAATATTACTGCTGCTGGGGGGGTTAATATTACTGCTGCTGGGGATGATGTTGCTAAGGGGTTATTACTAGTGAGGGGGTATATATTACTGTGGGGGTTACTATTACTACTGGGGCCACTGTGGGGGTCGCTATTACTACTGGGGCCACTGTGGGATACCCTGTTACTACTGGGGCCAATGTGGGGTACCCTGTTACTACTGGGGCCACTGTGAGGGGGCCAATATTTTTACTGGGGCCACTATGAGAGTCACTATGACTACTGCGACCACTATAGGGGTCACTATTAAGGCTTGTTCACACGGGCATAATCGTATTTCGGTCGCACAAATACGCTCCGTATTTGCGCAATCGAAAATCGCTTATGCCTGCATATTTGGGCACGCAAAAAAGAACGCAGATGGGCCCACTGAGATGGTGCGCAAATATGCAGTGAATACACAAATTTCCTGCGCATTCACCACGTATTTGCGCGGCCCATTCACTTAAATGGCCTATTGGGGTGCGCAGGACGCAACAAAATAGGTCATGCTGTGTGATAATATACATCATGTGAATGAACTCACTGGAATCAATAGCTTCTATTCACTGTATATGATGTACACAAATACGCTGGTGTGAACAAGCCCTTACTATACTGTTTTACAATCGGCCCTTTGAAGGTCACCATAAGCCCGATGTGGCCCTCAGTAAAAATGAGTTTGACACCCCTGGCATAGAGGATCTTACATAGCCTTTAGAACTAGTTATATAATTGTAATAATCTGGTTGGGAGTTTTCAACTTAATTTTCCAAAAATAATCTTGAATTGGGACAACTCGATCCCGATTCTCATTAAAGTCAATGGCAGTAAAATTCATGTTCACTATTTTGGCCTCCAGAAGGTCCTCAATGCAGCTAAATGCTGTCAAATTGCATGAGAATACAGCCACATCTGGGGAACACTTGGCTCCTCCCAAAATTTTCTAAATAGTGTGCAAGGGTGTGTTATTCCAAATATTGCTCATCACTAGTCATTGCAAACAAAAGGCCCACATAGGATCTGCTGGAACAAAAATTACACCAAGGAAGACAGGAGGTGTGCTGCTTTCTTACAATAAATTTAATTTTTAGGCCGAGGTCAGACGAGCTTTTTTTTCACGCGTCTATGTGCACAAAAAAAAGCACATCTATTAGAACCATTGGTTTCCTATGATGTGTTCACATGTCCGTTTTTTTACAGGTGCAAAATACTCGCACCTGCAAAAGATAGGACATGCGTGCTGCGTGTAAAGAATCCCCGCAGGGAGTCCCCTCATCACTGCTGTCACAGTGTTCAGTGATGATGGGATTCTCTGCAGGGATAAAAGAATCCCCTGCCATAGCTATCATAGCTGTGGCATGGGACCGTGGTGCTATCCCATTGCTTTCAATGGGGCTGGGAGCGGATCGCTATTCCTAGCTGTAGCTGTGACAGCTGCAGCAGGAGATTCCTTGGATGTGAAACCCCTGGATGCTATCCCATCCAGGGGCTTCACCTTGTTGTCAATGGGGCCGACGGCAGCAGTGCCAGCCCCATTGAAAACATAGCGAGAAGATGCGCTTCTCTTCCAAAGCTGTGACAGCTGTGGCAGAGGAGCACAATGCCATCCCATTGCATTCAATGGGGCTGGCGCTACTGCTGCCCCATTGAAAGCAATGGGATGAAGGCAACCCCTGAAAATATAAGCCCTTCCCTGAAAATCCTCCCTAGCTGTAGAAAACACACACACACAAAAAAAACAATAACTCACCTAGAGGTGCTGCCTGGCTCTCCTCCCTGTTCCTTAGTCAATCAGAGGCAGCGCTCAGCCGTTCATTGAATTCAACGAGTTGGTTTGTTTTCAACGAACTGTTAAACCAACGATTACTTGGTTTCTTTTACAGCTTAAAACACTGTACTGATCCTCTATTGATTTCAATAGGCCTTCTCAGACGTGCGGTTTACTGCAGCGTTTCTAACATGCGCTAAATCAAAGCCTGTATGTTCTGTTTTAGTGCATCGCAGCGCTTTTTAATGCACTACATCACCCATTGCAACGATCACTTCTAAAACGCAGCATTTAAAATGCGGTGTTTTCACAAATGTCTGTGAGAGAGTCGCCTTAGGCCTCATGTCCACGGGGAAAATCAGGCTTGCCGCGGATTCTTCATGTAGAATCCGTAGCGGGTCCCTCCTGCCCCGCGGACATGAGGCCTAAAATCAGAATAAACTCACCTGCTCCGAACGATGCGGATCTTCCTTCCTTCGCGGCCGGCTCTTCTTTCTTCGGCCCGGCGGATGTGCTCGGCACGCCGGCGGCGTGCCGCGCGCATGCGCCTGGCACATCCACCTGGCACATCCGCCGGGCCGAAGAAAGAAGATCCGTCCGCGAAGGAAGGAAGATCCGCATCGTCCGGAGCAGGTGAGTTGATTCTGATTTTCTCCTGCGAATCTGGACGGCTTCCATAGGCTTCAATAGAAGTCTGCGGGAGCCGTCTCCGTGGGAGACCCGCACGAAAATGGAGCATGTCCATTTTTTTTCCGCACGCGGATCCGTGCCTGACGGGAAAAATAACATCCGCAGGTATTTAACTACTTGCGGGTGTCCAATGCATTTCTATGGGGCGCGGATACACGTGCAGGAAAAACGCTGCGGATTTAAAATAAACATTTCCCCATGGACATGAGGCCTAAGGCCTCATGTCCACGGGGAAAATAAGAATTCAAATCTGCAGCGGATCTCCCACACGCAGATCCGCGCGCCATAGAAATGCATTGACCACCCGCGGGTACATAAATACCCGCGGATGGCCAATAAAAGTGAATTTAAAAAATTCTGGAGCATGAAAAAAATGGACATGCTCCATTTTAGTGCGGATCACGCATGCGGGAGCTCACAGAGCACATAGCTCAATTGATCTCCCGCATGAAAAATAAAAGACAATTACTGTTAAGAAAATTGTAGATCAATGTATCAGTTAATTATTCTATATTGCATTGTAGAGCATGATACTAGTATGAGTAAGGGGTTAAATGTAACCCTTCTTTAGGCCTCCATGTCTTCTCAGGAAAGATGAGTCTACTAGACCCCCCATGTATGCATATCTATAGACAGGAAACTATAGACTACAGGGAGTAGGCCTGTAAAGCATTACATGCATTCCTTTCTCCTGAATTCATAATGGTCTCATTGTATGTAATAGATACACCCTAGAAGGTGTAACTTATGTTAATCATTTTTTGTTTTAGCCTATTATAAATCTCATTCATCTTGAAGGTATATACTTTTTGCTATGATGTCATTTAGGGTATATATGCTTTGTCCACCTCAGAATAAAGCAGAAAATCACTTGATACCACAAAAGCTGGTTTGATTTGAATTTCTCCTGGGCTCAGACTTCTGCACGAGATCTGGGATCGTCTTCTCTTTTATAAACACATAAATTCTCCTTACATTTTTGGTCCTTCGAGCTGGAATCACTCACTGCAGAGGGAAAGGATAGCCTGGCTGTGAAAAGGTGGGTCTGAAGTACTCTCCAATCATTAAAAGACCTCCGTCTTGATTAGACGTAATTAGAGGCCAGTCGGGCATCCTGTCTGAAACAGTGACGTTTTTCCGAACTAGCCGGAGAATTTAGAAGCCTCCCAGATAATGTGTAGTAAGTATAACAATGGTTAAACTTTTCTTCTCTCTTCTTCTTCTGTATACTTTAGTGTTAGTAGAATTTACAATGTGTATTGTAAATGAGAGACAAGTATAGACGAATGGATTGTCAAGGGACAATAGCAGTAGTCTATGTGAGACCATAGCCATTGTGAGAAGGCTACAGGAAAGAATTAACTCCGTGCGACACGTAAAAAGTGGTTAGATGACGTCATGGGACACAGGGGTGTCCAGGAACTTTACTTCTTATCTTTCTATTACTTTCTCTTTGATATTATGTTATAGAGTAATTAAGAATATAAAGAGGGCGGCCGCCTACTAACATAATGTACTATTTGTATTGTTGTCTTATATTGCATGAAGCGAATGTGTGAGGAGGAGATGGTAGATCCCTTCTATAGTATAATCAGAAGGGAATAGGAGGTTATATAATGATACATGGTTACCCTGAGGATGGGATCCTTGCAGGATGTTTTGCAATATGCAAAACATGCAGAAAAGTGTTACAAAGAAAAGGGTGAGAAAGTGAGGTTTTTTATATGGGGAGAAGAATATGATATGATGGTTCAAGAAAGTCAGAGAGGTTATTGGATAGCAAGAGGATGTGAAAGTAGAGACAGAGGGAGAAGCAGATGTGGGATGCAGCTCAGGGATTTAAATGTGTGTTGGAATTATGGAAAGTCTAGTGATTTTGTCTGAGAGTGCCCTGAGAAACAATGTTCTCAGCCACCTTGGGGGAAAATGACTAGGAGGGGTCGATGTACAACACTTGGAGGATCTCATGGCAATTTCTACTGCCTGAGATAGATCTCCAGGTGAATGGGTGGATGATTACTTTCCTGGTGGGTTCAGGAGCCACCAGGACATTAATACATCCCAATATGTAGCCAATGTTAAATGTAGTAATAGTCATATCCTGGTAAGAGGGGTTAATGGCCGGACCCACAGGGAATCCCTCTCTGAACCAGTTATAACAGACCTAGAGACAAATAAGCCTGTGAAATGTCAAATTATGTAGTCTTGAATATGTCCAGTAAATGTGTTGAGATGAGATATTATGATAGAATTAGGTATACCTTCACCAGAGTACCTCAGGGCTGCTGTGAACCTCCAACAATTGTCTCCCAGGCTATGTCAGTACACTTAGCCCAGTCCCAGCCTCTTAGAGGTAGTCAGCTACTACTGTATGCTGGTAGCCAGCAGCAGACAGTGGAGAGAATTGTGGAGGGACACAGTCGCACTCTTGAGGTTTATTTATGAGCAAGGCCATAAAGTAAACAGGTAGAAACTCCAATATTGTCAGCAAACAGTTAAATATTTGGGGTATAACCTGTCAGATGAAGGTAGGCAAGCAATTCTGGAGGTCCCAAAACCTTGAGCAAATGATGTCCTCTTTGGGAATGACAATGTTACGTGTGCTGCTGAGATATGTTGTTCTATTGTGTTTCCAGCAGCACAGCACTCACAGGGTTAATGATTGAGCTGGCTGGGTGTTGTGCTGTCTGCTAGCCAATCCCCTGGTCAGTCTGTATGGCCCCACAGGCGAGCAGTCATGAATGCTTGTCTGGTGAGGGTTGCAGTGTGACTTGGATCATGTCCGTTTGTACGTTTAAATTCTGTCAGTTTTGTGTTAGTTTGCTGTGTGACCTGCTATCTGTGTCCTGTCCTGTTGCAGCGTGCGGTGTGAACGGTGTCCGGTTCTGCTGGACTCCTGGTTAGTGTAGGGACTAGCAGTATAACCAGGAGCCGTGAAGTGGCCTACTAGCTTTCAACATATTGTACAACATGTCAATTAATACCTGATATTTATATTCAGCTTCCAATCTGTTACTAGTGGTTGCATGTTGTGTGCAGTGTATTCTGGGTCTGTCATGTGGCATGTGAATGCATCCTGTTCTGGTGCGTGGCTCCTAGGATCAGCTAGGGCCCAGATCCGAAGACCGCTGGGCTGCCCTTATTAGGGCAATGTCCCCGCTTAGGTAGGGCCATTTCTACCTCCCGTTAGCACAGGGTCAGTTGCCTGAAACCGGTGTGAGTTCCGTGTGACCCTGGTGATACCTGTGTGCATCCCCTTTGGTCATGATCATGTGGGTTCCGTGCTTTGCCTGCCCAGACGATCGTAACAGACAAACTTCTACAGCTCCTGGATCCCAAATTCTGCATCTCTGACAGCGGTTCTTACCAGACTCATCTGTGATGAACTTCTGGCTGCAGCTGATAAGATCCAGTGGGATGGGTCCTCTGAAGAAGCCTTTGTTACATTAAAACAGACTCTGGTGGGCACATCTGTCTTGGGCCTCCCAAATTACAGCAAGCCCTTTGTGCAAACTGTTGACTCAGGGGAAGGATATATGACCTCTGTGTTAACTCAAGAACACGGTGGGAAACAGAGACCGCTGGCATACTACTCTGCAGACTAGATCCAGTGGCCCGTGCGCTCCCCCCTGTATACAAGCAGTAGTAGCAGCAGCTGAAGCAATCAAATCTTCTGCCACTATAGTGCTGTTCCCCCACACACTGAGTACCGCACGCAATTAGTTATACTCATATCTTAGTCCTTCTAGACATCCCCCTGCAGGACACTACTGCTCACAGCCACACCTGACAACCTAGGGATGTACTACGCTCCATCCATCTACCTTACTGCCTATTTCTTCAGACGGTCCTCCATACAACTGTCTAGGAGAGATGGCACATAAGGTGTTACCCCGACCAGATCTGCAGGATGTATCTCTTGTAGATGCTGAATACACTCTTTGTAGATGGACTGTACATCTCCGTAGAGAAAAAAAAACAAAAAAACTATCTTACCTAAATCGTTCTTCAGATGTGCAGCAGTTTTGAGCCATGGCCTGTGTCATGTCTCAACAGGGGGGATGGTGGCACTCATATGGGAAGTATTCACAGCCTAGGGGTTTACAAACTACTCTAAAAAAAAAAAATTTTTGTCTTGTATTATTTGTGCTAAACACAATGCAGAAGGGAGTATAAGACCAGGAGGGGGCGCCGTCCTACACATGGGGGATGCTGGGAGAGCTCTGGGTGTAACTTCTATAGAAGGAGTGACGAGCGCCATACCGGTAGATCTGCTCCCTGACCTACTGACTGCAATCCCTGGTAGCCATCATAAACCGCTCCTGCAGTCATACTGATTCTGCCATCACACGGCTAAATGTCTGACCATTGTCTATGTGTATAACATCCCTCACTCTCCACCTCGCCATATCGTGCACATCTCCACCCCGCCATACCGTGCACATCTCCAGCCCTTTACCTCCTGTATCACCCCATTACTTGTAGTATGTAAGCTCGTTGGAGCAGGACCCTCACCCCTATTGTTCGCATCGCCTGATTACTATGTAACCGTGGTTCTGTAATGTTTGTACTTTTGTCTTTCTGTATCCCCCTGTCTATGTAAGCGCTGCGGGATATGTTGGCGCTATATACAAAGATTATTATAGATGTGTGTCAGATGAGGGACTTGTTGGCATTGCACACAAAGGGGTAAGGTGTGGCTAGATGCTTGCCTGGCTTGATTGTACTCCTAGTCAGGCCACGTCCCTGGCGGCCATCTTAGTGCTAGTCATGGCCTGAGGCCATTTTAGTACCTGCTGTAATACCTTCGGCCGCCGCCCAGACGCCATCTTGGCTCCTTACATCCCATAGCTGTACCTTCTACCTGGCATCCCAATGCTTGCACTTGTAGTACACAACACCAGTGATTAGTGCCTTCTCTGAACTGCATAGGAATAGTCAGAAGCCTCCATCACTGTCCTCTGTGTGTTGATGATATGTTGTCTACCTGAGGTGTGCGCTATAAGATGGGGTCAGTATGATACTGCGGGATATTTAGTCGTAGCAGAGGAATATGTAAGGTCTCCTTCAGATAAGTGTCAGGTAGGGAGGTGACAGGTTGCTATGGGTGACGGTGTTGCTGACAAGGACCAGGGATAGTAGGCAGCAGGACAGAAGGGATGATTACATGATGCAGACAGTCCTGGGATCATACAGTGAAGGAATGAAGGTTTACAGTAGTATTAGATGAAGATGACAATGGCCTGAGTGCTGCTCTGTGTGCTGGGGTCAGCTCACAAATGGTTAAATCGTCTGTTACATGGGAATGCTTCTTTCACCCTCACCCCCACCTTTCAGCTTTAGAGTTCAGTGAGAAAAAGAGAGGGGGAGTGGGTACGTGACTGACTCTAGCCATGCTCTGCTTGCTTGATATGAATAGACTTGTAATGAAGATGATCAGGAATGAAGTTTAGTATAAACCTGTGTGAATAGGGAACGTCCATTCTTGCTGTTATTTGTGTACATGTCCGTTCTGTGATTGGTTTGCAGTGATTTTGATTGTTAAATGGTGTTTTCAATGTGATAATGTCATGTAAGATATAATAATAATGAAGTTGTTGATAATGTGAGAGCTGAGTGTTCCTATTATGGGGAACTATCCCAAGTATACTGCAGCTAGCTGTACGAGTCCAGACACAGCTAAAGTTTTGTTTATCATACTCCATCACCTCTCCCTGATAAGAGAAATTCCCGAGGGGGGGGGGGTTGTTAAGGTTGGAGGACCAAGCGACTGCAGATGATTGGAGTAGTAGTAGTTGTGTGAATCTTAATGTTATGCAGTAAATATTGTGTATAGAGAATGTTATTAATAATTATATGAGATAGAAAGACTTGACCCCACGATAGATAAAAGTTAATGACATGTCTTCAAGCTGTGATGAACGTAAAATGTGTGATTAAGCTTCTTAACTGTACCTACCCCCCACAGATAAGTGATCCATGTTATACATTGAGTTTGCTGTTTCCACCTGTGAGCAGGGACCAAATACCTGCTGTTGCCTCTGATCCTGGGGTTATACTTGCTTCGCGCTACCTGGTAATGGGACCAAGGCAGACTACGGGAGACTGCCTGAGGGATGCTGTGCGGAGAGGAGAACCGTAAGGGCACGCTGCCTCTGGGATATGGCCTGAGCTACAGAGAGCACGCACAGACGTGTGATGGTTGTGTGGTGACCGGGCCTAGAACAGGTGGCAGGTACAGCCCCTAACGGGATTGTGCTTGGTACAACTGATAATGCCTATATACCTCATGACCTCCGAGGGCAACAGCAAGGGCCGTATCTGGAGAACTAGGAACACCTCTCCCAAAGGTTCCTCTGACCCATCGGGGTCCCAAGGGGGGTACCGGACGAGTATGGGACGAGAAATCGGATGGCTGCAGGGGGTTTGAGTCTCTTCTCGTATGGTGGGTAACAGTGAATAAAGATGTAGACCGGATTAATTACACATACTATAACCAACAGAGATTTGTTAATTATACAAGAGATGCAATCAAGGGCCTAGCGGAACAACTAGGACCTACCTCACTCATTGCATGGCAAAATAGAATGGCTCTTGTTATATGTTACTAGCAGAGTTTGTAAAATGATTGGAGGATATTGTTGTACTTTCATTCCTAATAACACAGCACCTGATGGTAGTGTTACTCGAGCACTGGAAGGGTTAAATGCATTATCAAATGAACTAGCTGAGAACTCTGGTATAGACAATCCATTCACAGACTGGTTGGAAAACTTGTTTGGACACTGGTCACAAGTCATATACTCCACATTAGTCTCTATGTCAGTATTTGCCTCCATTCTAGTACTCTGTGGTTGTTGTTGTATTCCGTGTATTTGAGGACTATTACAAAACCTTATTAACACTTCCATCACCAAAACTATGTTCCAAAATATACAAGATGACGAAGAACAGGATGGCTTACTGGGTCAGGTGACCACCTCTGTCTGACAAGTGATGGTTAAAAGTTCTATGAAGAAAGTGCTATTTTACTTTGATGATTCTGAAGTGTGACATTTTGATTCCAGTGCGTTCTGATTGTACCGGAGGATCGCTCTAATAACTGAGTGACATTTCAATAAGTAAGATTTTATATCATAATGGACAATCATTTATATATGAAGAAAGAAACATCAATCTCATAATAAATCAAGGCCAAGCTTCTCTTGGGGGCGGGCCTAATTGTGGGTACAATTGGTGGAATGACTTTATATATATATATATATATATATATATATATATATATATATCAATGTAATGCTTTTATATGAAATAATTATATACTTAGTCTTGAAGTGTGAACCCAGGCGTCCTGGTAATAAAGCTTCGGGCCTCAGCCAGGGGGTCTGTGGTAGAGTCATTATATATGTGTATTTACTATTATACTGTGTTGATGTATTGATCTAAAGTGGGGAATGTTAAGAAAATTGTAGATCAATGTATCAGTTAATTATTCTATATTGCATTGTAGAGCATGATACTAGTATGAGTAAGGGGTTAAATGTAACCCTTCTTTAGGCCTCCATGTCTTCTCAGGAAAGATGAGTCTACTAGACCCCCCATGTATGCATATCTATAGACAGGAAACTATAGACTACAGGGGGTAGGCCTGTAAAGCATTACATGCATTCCTTTCTCCTGAATTCATAATGGTCTCATTGTATGTAATAGATACACCCTAGAAGGTGTAACTTATGTTAATCATTTTTTGTTTTAGCCTATTATAAATCTCATTCATCTTGAAGGTATATACTTTTTGCTATGATGTCATTTAGGGTATATATGCTTTGTCCACCTCAGAATAAAGCAGAAAATCACTTGATACCACAAAAGCTGGTTTGATTTGAATTTCTCCTGGGCTCAGACTTCTGCACGAGATCTGGGATCGTCTTCTCTTTTATAAACACATAAATTCTCCTTACAATTACAGTGCATCCGCAGCCCAAATCCACGTTACAAATCCGCAGCGGATCTGATTTTCCCTGTGGACATGAGGCCTTAGAGTCTACATCTCCCCCTTACCACCCACCATGCATGATCTGCAGCGTCACAGGAGCCGTTGCATCAGTCAATCGTGATATGCTACAATGTGTACGGCAGGAACAGGTTGCAGGTGTGCAAAGTGACAAAAGAGGGCGACATTAATCACCTCCGATGGGGAAAACATTTTTGACGATGTGCAGCCAAACGTTTTGAGATATTAATGAGAACTTTTTGTTTCATTTGATATCAAATTTCTGTATCTGAAGGTCATTAAATGTGAGTTATGAGGGTTTCAAATTGGGAAGATCATTTGTAAAAACCCTCTATTTAGTGCCAGGCATCCTATCACGTAAGAGATTGATTACCCAGCATGCCGCAGTGATTGTGCAATATTCTGGCGTATCATTTATATCAGTTTATAGAGTCAATCTGTGCAGTCAGGACTTATGAAAGAAGAACTTTAAAAAAAATAAATAAATTTTGGCAGCCCCCACTAAAATGGCCGTCCAGATCTGAGCAGTGTCACAGGAAAGGTCTATTAAAAAAAGGAATATGTGCCCATTAACCCTGTAAACCATTATAGAATGAGAGCAACACGTTCTGTTAGGTTGTGCTTCTGGGACCTGTAGTACTAAGGGTTTCCAGGAGCACATTTCCACAGGTGTGGCATGATTGTGCTGGCTTGGTGCGGTGTTCTCCAGCTAGCAAATCATCACTGGTCTAATATAAATATCGGCCCTCTGGCTGGGGGAGCCTATGTGCCTTATTCCCCCTTGTGTTTGCATTCATGCTTGTTGTGCTGTGGGTGTAAGCGTCTGAGCTGGTTGTCAGATATGTGGTGTGAACAGTCCTGTTCCATTGTGTATGCGTCCCCATGCTGGGTTAGTGTGAACTGTGTCCTGTGCTGCTTGGATCATGTGCCATCTCTGGGTGAGTTAGGTCCTTACTAAGGTCCTTAGGCTCCAGCACGGGGCCGTCCCTATCGGGATGATTGCCCTGCTTGCAGACAGGTTTCCTGGGGAGATGAGGACCCTTGAAGTGGGCTTGATTAAGTGACTTGATCAATCCACAAATTAATACCTCATACATTCTTTAGAAATTCCACCGGTTATGTGTGCAGCTATGTATGGTGCACGTTTTGGTCGCCAGACTGTTCGTTATGTCAGCTGTCTCCGTGTTCCACCAGAGTTCGCTAGTTTATTAGTGTGAAAGATGTAACATGTTCCTCTACAATCTGACACTTACCTTTGGCCAAACTCCTCTGTGATCGGCTCATTGCTGCAGACTGTCTGTCACTGGAAATCCCTGTAGAGGCAGAGATCACATATATATAGCATGTACACAGTGTACACACTTTAGCAGCTCCATGTATATTGTATAAGCAGCCTGACGTACCAAATAGAAATAGACTGCAGGCAAGCAGCTTCCGAGTGTCTATGGCAGTCCACTTCCCTACCAGCCAGAAGTCAACTATTTACAGACAGCTCCTCCAGCTGGAAATTTCCTACATTACATCATTTATTACATAACCTCATTTATTACATAACAACCTCATGTAGTTGAATATAGTGAAGAATACATTATAGATAATTGCTTATATGAGAAATGACGAAAAAAGCCTTTGCTCAAATATAAAACAGTTTTAATTTGTACGGATTGTTTTTTCTTGAACCCCTTAGTTACTAGACTTTTTACGTCCTTATTTAGTGGGCTTTAATCCCCAGGGCCGTCAAAACATGTTTGCTCTGGAGATTAACGCCACATGGGCTATGGACGTAACCAGGGGCGTACCTAAGGGCTCAGGGGCCCGGGTGCAAAAGTTCAGCTCTGGGCCTCCACCCCACACTCCCCCGTACCCATACCTAGATCGTGCTGCATACATCATCAGCCCCTTGGCGTAATCTTTCCAAACATGAACCATTTCCTGAACATGAAAATTTGTTCGTAGACCCGCAGGCCACACACAGACTGCTTTTTACCGCTATTAGCGCGGTGTCCCGAGCGCCGTACTAACCACGGTACAACACTCCTATAGATTTTATTGAGCTTACTCAAATCTGTGCTCAAACATGGTGTTTCTAACGCTGTGATTTTCGAGAGCTGTCCGTTCTATTTTTGCGTTTTCATGGTTTTTAACACATCTCATCACCCATCACAATGATGGGGTGCATTAAAAAGCGCCGTCACACGCTGTAACCTGTGTTCAAAAACGCGCTCGAAATTCCAGTAAAAATGCCACGATTTCAAGCTGCGTTTTCTGAACACGTGTGAGAGCGGCCTCAGGGGGGTCAAGTTTTTGTTGCACTTTAGAACCACAATAAAGAAAAATACATAAAAAACCTGCATGCAGTAATTAAAGACCGCGTACGGTATTAAGGAGCTGCAGATACAATTACTGTGGTTTAGATGCATTTTTTAATTGTGTGTAAAGTGTGCAAATAAATACAGTAAATCCAGAGAGATGTGTAACTTATACCAGCGATAGATAGATAGATAGATAGATAGATAGATAGATAGATAGATAGATAGATAGATAGATATGAGATAGATAGATAGATAGATAGATAGATAGGAGATAGATATGAGATAGATAGATAGATAGATATGAGACAGATAGATAGATAGATAGATAGATATGAGATAGATAGATAGCTAGATAGATACAACATATATAGATATGAGAAAGATATGATATAGATAGTATATAGATAGATATGAGATAGATAGATAGTATATAGATAGATATGAGATAGATAGTATATAGATAGATAGATGATAGATAGTATATAGATAGATATGAGATAGATAGATAGTATATAGATAGATATGAGATAGATAGAATATAGATAGCAGATAGATAGATAGTATATAGATAACAGATCGATAGATAGTATGATAGCTGATAGATATATAGATAGATAGTATATAGATAGCAGATAGATAGTATATAGATAGCAGATAGATAGATAGTATATAGATAGCAGATAGATAGTACATAGATAGCAGATAGATAGTATATAGATAGATAGTATATAGATTAGAGATGGGCGAGCACCAAAATGCTCGGGTGCTCGTTACTCGGGATGAAAATTTTGTGATGCTCGACGGTTCGTTTCGAATAACGAACCCCATTGAAGTCAATGGGTGACCTGAGCATTTTTGTATATCGCCGATGCTCGCTAAGGTTTCCATTTGTGAAAATCTGGGCAATTCAAGAAAGTGATGGGAACGACACAGCAACGGATAGGGCAGGCGAGGGGCTACATGTTGGGCTGCATCTCAAGTTCCCAGGTCCCACTATTAAGCCACAATAGCGGCAAGAGTGGGCCCCCCCCTCCCAACAATTTTTACTTCTGAAAAGCCCTCATTAGCATTGCATACCTTAGCTAAGCACCACACTACCTCCAACAAAGCACAATCACTGCCTGCATGACACTCCGCTGCCACGTCTCCTGGGTTACATGCTGCCCACCCCCCCCCCCCCCCGCACGACCCAGTGTCCACAGCACACACCAAAGTGTACCTGCGCAGCCTTCAGCTGCCCTATGCCACACCACCCTCATGTCTATTTATAAGTGCGTCTGCCATGAGGAGGAACCGCAGGCACACACTGCAGAGGGTTGGCACGGCTAGGCAGCGACCCTCTTTAAAAGGTGCGGGGCGATAGCCCACAATGCTGTACAGAAGCAATGAGAAATCCAAACCTGTGCCACCTCTATCAGGAGCTGCACACGTGGGCATAGCAATGGGGAACCTATGTGCCACACACTATTCATTCTGTCAAGGTGTCTGCATGCCCCAGTCAGACCGCGTTTTTTTATAAATAGTCACAGGCAGGTACAACTCCGCAATGGGAATTCCGTGTGCACCCACAGCATGGGTGGCTCCCTGGAACCCACCGGCGGTACATAAATATATCCCATTGCATTGCCCATCACAGCTGAGGTAATGTCATGTTTAATGCAGGTGGGCTTCGGACCACACTGCATGCCCCAGTCAGACTGGGGTTCTTTAGAAGTGGACACATGCAGTTACAACTCCGTGTGGACCGACAGCATGGGTGGGTGCCAGGAAGCCACCGGCGGTACATAAATATATCCCATTGCAGTGCCCAGCACAGGTGAGGTAATGTCATGTTTAATGCAGGTGGGCTTCGGCCCACACTGCATGCCCCAGTCAGACTGGGGTTCTTTAGAAGGGGACACATGCAGTTAGACCTCCGTGTGGACCGACAGCGTGGGTGGGTGCCAGGAAGCCACCGGCGGTACATAAATATATCCCATTGCATTGCCCTGCACAGCTGAGGTAACGTCAGATAAAATACAGGTGGGCTTCGGCCCACACTGCATGCCCCCGTCAGACCGGGGTTTTTAATACATAGACACAGGCAGGTACAACTCCCTAATGTGAGGTCCGTGTGGACCGACAGCATGGGTGGCTCCCTGGAACCCACTGGCGGTACAAAAATATATCCCATTGCAGTGCCTTGGACAGCAGAGCTAACGTCTGATTAAATACAGGTGGGCTTCGGCCCAAACTGCATGCCCCAGTCAGGCTCGAGTTTTTTATAAGTATACACAGGCACGTACATCTCCCTAACGTCAGCTTTAATGCAGGTGGGCAAAAAATTTATTGGATTACACTGTAGGCGAGGGCCCAAAAAAATTGGTGTACCAACAGTACTAATGTACCTCAGAAAAATTGCCCATGCCCAACCAAGAGGGCAGGTGAAACCCATTAATCGCTTTGGTTAATGTGGCTTAATTTGTAACTAGGCCTGGAGGCAGCCCAGTTAAAATAAAAATTGGTTCAGGTGCAAGTTTCAACGCTTTAATGAGCATTGAAACGTATAAAAATTGTTTACAAAAATTATATGACTGAGCCTTGTGGGCCTAAGAAAAATTGCCCGTTCGGCGTGATTACGTGAGGTTTCAGGAGGAGGAGGATGAATAGAATACACAGATTGAGGAAGCTAAAAGGTCCCCGTCTTTGATGGTGATAGAGAACGATGCTTCCATCCGCGGGTGCAGCCTACGTATTGTTTAGGTATCGCTGCTGTCTGCTGGTGGAGAAGATAAGTCTGGGGAAATCCAGGCTTTGTTCATCTTGATGAGTGTAAGCCTGTCGGCACTGTCGGTTGACAGGCGGGTACGCTTATCCGTGATGATTCCCCCAGCTGCACTAAACACCCTCTCTGACAAGACGCTAGCCGCAGAACAAGCAAGCACCTCCAGGGCATACAGCGCGAGTTCAGGCCACGTGTCCAGCTTTGACACCCAGTAGTTGTAGGGGGCAGAGGCGTCACGGAGGACGGTCGTGCGATCGGCTACGTACTCCCTCACCATCCTTTTACAGTGCTCCCGCCGACTCAGCCTTGACTGGGGAGCGGTGACACAGTCTTGCTGGGGAGCCACAAAGCTGTCAAAGGCCGTAGAGAGTGTTCCCCTGCCTGTGCTGTACATGCTGCCTGATCTCCGCGCCTCCCCTGCTACCTGGCCCTCGGAACTGCGCCTTCAGCCACTAGCGCTGTCGGATGGGAAGTTTACCATCAGTTTGTTCGCCAGGGTCCTGTGGTATAGCATCACTTTCGAACCCCTTTCCTCTTCGGGTATGAGAGTGGAAAGGTTCTCCTTATACCGTGGGTCGAGCAGTGTGTACACCCAGTAATCCGTAGTGGCCAGAATGCGTGTAACGCGAGGGTCACGAGAAAGGCATCCTAACATGAAGTCAGCCATGTGTGCCAGGGTACCTGTACGCAACACATGGCTGTCCTCACTAGGAAGATCACTTTCAGGATCCTGCTCCTCCTCCTCCTCAGGCCATACACGCTGAAAGGATGACAGGCAAGCAGCATGTGTACCCTCGGCAGTGGGCCAAGCTGTCTCTTCCCCCTCCTCCACATCCTCCTCCTCCTCCTCCTCACCGCGCTGAGATATAGACAGGAGGGTGCTCTGACTATCCAGCGACATACTGTCTTCCCCCGGCTCTGTTTCCAAGCGCAAAGCGTCTGCCTTTATGGTTTGCAGGGAACTTCTCAAGAGGCATAGCAGAGGAATGCTGACGCTAATGATTGCAGCATCGCCGCTCACCACCTGGGTAGACTCCTCAAACTTTCCAAGGACCTGGTAGATGTCTGCCAACCAGGCCCACTCTTCTGAAAAGAATTGAGGAGGCTGAGTCCCACTGCGCCGCCCATATTGGAGTTGGTATTCCACTATAGCTCTACGCTGCTCATAGAGCCTGGCCAACATGTGGAGCGTAGAGTTCCACCGTGTGGGCACGTCGCACAGCAGTTGGTGCACTGGCAGATTAAACAGATGTTGCAGGGTGCGCAGGGTGGCAGCGTCCGTGTGGGACTTGCGGAAATGAGCGCAGAGCCGGCGCACCTTTCCGAGCAGGTCTGACAAGCGTAGGTAGCTTTTCAGAAAGCGCTGAATCACCAAATTAAAGACGTGGGCCAGGCATGGCACGTGCGTGAGGCTGCCGAGCTGCAGGGCCGCCACCAGGTTACGGCCGTTGTCACACACGACCATGCCCGGTTGGAGGCTCAGCGGCGCAAGCCAGCGGTCGGTCTGCTCTGTCAGACCCTGCAGCAGTTCGTGGGCCGTGTGCCTCTTATCTCCTAAGCTGAGTAGTTTCAGCACGGCCTGCTGACGCTTGCCCACCGCTGTGCTGCTGCTGCTGACACATCTTGATTGCGAGACAGAGGTTGCGTTGGAGGAGGAGGAGGAGGGTGCTTTAGTGGAGGAAGCATACACCACCGCAGATACCACCACCGAGCTGGGGCCCGCAATTCTGGGGGTGGGTAGGACGTGAGCGGTCCCAGGCTCTGACTCGGTCCCAGCCTCCACTAAATTCACCCAATGTGCCGTCAGGGAGATATAGTGGCCCTGCCCGCCTGTGCTTGTCCACGTGTCTGTTGTTAAGTGGACCTTGCCAGTAACCGCGTTGGTGAGGGCGCGTACAATGTTGCGGGAGACGTGGTCATGCAGGGCTGGGACAGCACATCGGGAAAAGTAGTGGCGACTGGGAACTGAGTAGCGCGGGGCCGCCGCCGCCATCATACTTTTGAAGGACTCCGTTTCCACAACCCTATACGGCAGCATCTCCAGGCTGATAAATTTGGCTATGTGCACGTTAACGCTTGAGCGTGCGGGTGCGTTGCGACGTACTTGCGCTTGCGCTCAAACACTTGCGCTAGCGACGGCTGGACGAGGCGCTGACAGACATTGGTGGATGGGGCCGAGGACAGCAGAGGTGAGGGTGTGGGTGCAGGCCAGGAGACGGTAGTGCCTGTGTCCTCAGAGGGGGGTTGGATCTCAGTGGCAGGTTGGGGCACAGGGGGAGAGGCAGCGGTGCAAACCGGAGGCGGTGAACGGCCTTCGTCCCACCTTGTGGGGTGCTTGGCCATCATATGTCTGCGCATGCTGGTGGTGGTGAGGCTGTTGGTGTTGGCTCCCCGGCTGATCTTGGCGCGACAAAGGTTGCACACCACTGTTCGTCGGTCGTCTGCACTCTCAGTGAAAAACTGCCAGACCTTTGAGCACCTCGGCCTCTGCAGGGTGGCATGGCGCGAGGGGGCACTTTGGGAAACAGTTGGTGGATTATTCGGTCTGGCCCTGCCTCTACCCCTGGACACCGCACTGCCTCTTGCAACCTGCCCTGCTGCTGCCCTTGCCTCCCCCTCTGAAGACCTGTCCTCAGTAGGCGTAGCAAACCAGGTGGGGTCAGTCACCTCATTGTCCTGCTGCTCTTCCTCCGAATCCTCTGTGCGCTCCTCCCTCGGACTTACTGCCCTAACTACTACCTCACTGATAGACAACTGTGTCTCAACGTCATCATCGTCCTCACCCACTGAAAGGTCTTGAGACAGTTGCCGGAAGTCCGCAGCCTCATCCCCCGGACCCCGGGAACTTTCCAATGGTTGGGCATCAGTCACGATAAACTTCTCTGGTGGGAGAGGAACCACTGCTGCCCAATCTGAGCAGGGGCCCGAGAACAGTTCCTGGGAGTCTGCCCGCTCCTCAGAATGTCTCATTGTAATGGAGTGAGGAGGCTGGGAGGAAGGAGGAGCAGCAGCCAGAGGATTCTGAGTTGCAGCAGTGGACGGCGCAGAACTGTGGGTGGATGATAGATTGCTGGATGGACTTTCTGCCATCCACGACAGGACCTGCTCACACTGCTCATTTTCTAGTAAAGGTCTACCGCGTGGACCCATTAATTGTGCGATGAATGTGGGGACGCCAGAAACGTGCCTCTCTCCTAATCCCGCAGCAGTCGGCTGCGATACACCTGGATCAGGAGCTCGGCCTGTGCCCACACCCTGACTTGGGCCTCTGCGTCCTCGGCCGCGTCCACGTCCTCTAGGCCTACCCCTACCACTCAGCATGCTATATTACCAGTAATGCAGAAACAGAACGCTGTAATTAAATGTGCCGCTTATTGGCCTGTGGTTGGAGGCTGACTTCGCTTACGGAACGCCAGGAAATAATTTTGCGCAAGCCTGCTGTAACACTTAGCTGGCTGCGTATGAATTTGGAGAACTACTACACCCAGCAGAGACCCAGAACACTGAGGACAGTCACAGGCAGCCCAAATAGATTTTTTTCCCCCAATTTTTTTTTGCAAAGGCCCACTGCCTATATTCAATCAATATGTCTTCTGTCCCTGCCTAAGCGCTTCTGGCCCTGGAGTATGTCAAAGAACTGCAGAGTGTTGCACTGTGAACTGCAATACAGCGGTGATTTCACAGCCCAGACAGAGCCAGGAAATAATTTTGCGTAAGCCTGCTGTAACACTTAGGTGGCTGCGTATGAATTTGGAGAACTACTACACCCAGCACAGACCCAGAACACTGAGGACAGTCACAGGCAGCCCAAATAGATTTTTTTCCCCAATTTTTTTTGCAAAGGCCCACTGCCTATATTCAATCAATATGTCTTCTGTCCCTGTCTAACCACCACTTCTGGCCCTGGAGTATTACTGCAGGTCGCAATGCTCTGCACGGCCGATTTACCAAAAAAAAAAAAAGTGCAACACTGCAAAAAGCAGCCTCCACAGTACTGCACACGGTTAGATGTGGCCCTAAGAAGGACCGTTGGGGTTCTTGAAGCCTAAAATACTCCTAACACTCTCCCTATCCCTATAGCAGCTCCACCAAGACAGCACTTTCCCTCCTCTATGTCAGAACGCATCTGTGGCGAGCCGCGGGAGGGGCCGATTTTTATACTCGGGTGACACCTGATCTCGCCAGCCACTCACTGCAGGGGGGTGGTATAGGGCTTGAACGTCGCAGGGGGAAGTTGTAATGCCTTCCCTGTCTTTCTATTGGCCAGAAAAGCGCGCTAACGTCTCAGAGATGAAAGTGAAAGTAACCCGAACATCGCGTGGTACTCATTACGAGTAACGAGCATCTCGAACACGCTAATACTCGAACGAGTATCAAGCTCGGACGAGTACGTTCGCTCATCTCTAATTACAATTGAAAATGTGAAAAAATGGCAATTTTTTAAAAATTTTCCCATTTTTGACGTTTTTAATAAATATACACAAATTCTATGGGTCTATTTTCACCACCTATATGAAGTACAACATGTGGCGAAAAAACAATGTCAGAATCACTTGGATATGCAAAACCTTCACGGAGTTATGATATGTTAAGTGACACATGTCAGATTTCCAAAATTTGGCTCCGTCACTAAGGCGCAAACAGGCTTCGTCACTAAGGGGTTAATGTGCACCTGTATAGTTCTATTGGGAAGTGCTGACCTATCTTATCCCTTTTCTCTCTTCCCCCCTGGCTGTTTGCAATAGGAGGGGGTGGTGGTGGAGCTAAGCTTCTGCCCCCTCCCCCCCCCCCTTGTCCACAGCCAGCAATGGGAGAGGGCGGGGCTAAGCTCCGCTCCTGCTCCATACCCTTCTATTGCAAACAGCCAGAGGGGAGGAGAGAGGCAGAGTGCCGGCAAGGGGGAGGGAAGGGGGTGACAGCTCAGATGGTAGCGTATATCGGCCGGCTGTGAAAACGGCGGCTGATATATGCTCATCTGAATAAGCCCTAATGGTGGTGTCACATGGGTGAGAAAATCACATGATTTCACCTGTTGCATTAGTCAGTAAAAAAGCAGTTTAGGAAACTAATGGTTTACAATGGTTTCCTTCCCTTCTGAAATGTTTTCACTCATGCGATTCATTGGATTACTTTCATCTCATCATTTTATTTTACCCAACCAATGTATGATTCTCTGTATTCCAACTGATACGCTTTACATTGCATACCTCAATAGTGCTGTCATTGTTTTCTTTTATGTTTGTTGGTTATTTGATTGATTTACACTTTGATTACTTCACCTCCATGATCCTACCTTAAGATATGTTCCCCTCCCCATACCCCTAATGAATAAATAAAGAATATATACAGAAAAATATAGGTTTTGCCCAATCTTTTGCTGAGATACGCAGGAAGCTCCCATAGACTTCTATGGAAGCAGGAAAAGAAAGGGATCGGGAGGGGTTGTTCTGCATGCAACTCTGGGAGACGAAGACAGCTGGCTCTATTTAATCATTAGTAGTCATTCCGAGGATTTATGCTGATCGATGGATCTCTGTGATGCAGCATATTTTTTCACCGATACACAGCTGCCGCCCATGTAAATGGCATAAAATATACGGCTAATGATCATGATCACAGTAATTCTTCATTCATGCAATTTTATGGCACATACAGGTGAATGTAAAAACACATACAGTCCTGTGAATGAATCCTTAGGACATGCTGTGGCTAATTTGCACTTAAAACAATACAAGAACAGGATGAGTAGAGGAGTAAATACTTAATTAGTCCACTGATAGGGAATGTGAAAGTTTTATGATCACTAAATTAGTGTTAGGGGGTCACCAGGCTTGTGTATTATCTCTGCTATAGATTTTTCATAATCTCCAATGATGCATGAAACAGCTTGCAATGTTGATTCCTATTAGAGATGAGCGAACGTGCTCGTTTCGGGGCAATTACTCGATCAAGCATCGCTTTTTTCGAGTAACTGCCTACTCGGGCGAAAAGATTCGGGGGGCGACGTGGTGGAGTGGGAGGTAGCAGTGGGGAACGCGGGAGCTCTCTCTCTCCCTCCCCCACTCCCCTCTGAAACCGCACGGCGCCCCCCCGAATCTTTTCGCCCGATTAGGCAGTTATTCGAAAAAAGCGATGCTCGATCGAGTAATTGCCCGAAACGAGTACGTTCGCTCATCTCTAATTCCTATCTTTAAAGGTGCATTCACACGAACGTATATCAGCTCGGTTTTCACGCCGAGCCGATATACGTCATCCTCATCTGCAGGGGGGAGGATGGAAGAGCCAGGAGCAGGAACTGAACTCCCGCCCACTCTCTGCCTCCTCTCCACCTCTCTGCACTATTTGCAATGAAAGGAGGCGGGTAGGGGGCGGAGCTAAGTTCTGAGAATTAGCCCCGCCCCCATCATGCCTCTCCCCATTGCAAATAGTGCAGAGGGGCGGGAGCTCAGTTCCTGCTCCTGGCTCTTCCATCCTCCCCCCCTGCACATGAGGATGACGTATATCGGCTCGGCGTGAAAACCGAGCCGATATACGTTTGTGTGAATGCACCCTAAGAGTGTCAAAGATGGTTATAAACTCGTGCTCCCAGATTCTTCAGTGGACTAATTAAGTATTTACTCCTCTGCTCATCCTGTTCCGGTATTGTCTTAGATGCAAATTAATCACACTAGGTCTGTGCCCTTTCATATATAAGTGTGTGCATATATATACATTATATTATAATATATATATATATATATATATATATATATATATATATATTTCTTCGAATCTATTCCATTAAGTCTAAGGAAATACCCTAAGTAGATTCGAGAGCTCGCTATTAGAGATGAGCGAACGTACTCGTTTAGGGCAATTACTCGATCGAGCATCACTTTTTCGAGTAACTGCCTAATCGGGCGAAAAGATTCGGGGGGCGCCGGGGGTGAGCAGGGCGCTGCAGAGGGGAGTGGGGGGGGGAGAGAGAGCTCCCCCCTGTTCCCCACTGCTACCCCCCGCTCCACCACGCCGGCGCCCCCCGAATCTTTTCGCCCGAGTAGGCAGTTACTCGAAAAAGCGATGCTCGATCGAGTAATTGCCCTAAACGAGTACGTTCGCTCATCTCTACTCGCTATAACATCATGTCTTTTTGTTAGCCATTAAAAGATATAAAAGGTATCAAAGCCAAGTGACTCCGACAAGTGAGTGATTTCTTACTTAGTGTCTTCAGTCCTGCTGTATACAAGCGTCCTCCATCACCTGAATTCGCTGCTTCCAGCAATATTTCGGACATTTATCGCCCAGTGTAAAGGTACCTTTAGTGAATGTGTCACCATTTCAATATTCTCTCTTCTTTGCATTATGTTATTGCCAAACTCTGTTACTTTAAGGTCTTATTCACATGGCCGTATATATGCCACTATTTAGCAGTGTCAAAAAATCGCCTAAAAATTGCAACCATCTGAAACATTGGATCTCAATGTATTCATTCAGATGAACGATATTAAACCATGTAAAAAAATCGCACCGGGAAAAATAGCACCTACGCAACCGTTTTCGGCCGCCAATTTTGTACTCTGTGTCCAAAGATAGGGCTTGCCCAATCTTTTGCTGGGTTCTGTTGGAAGCTCCCATAGACTCCTATGGAAGCTGAACAAAAAGGGAGGTGGGGGGATTTAGCTGCTCCAACACTGGGAAAAGAAGACAGCTGACTCTATTTAAGCATTAGTAGTCATTCCGAGGATTTCTACCGATCGAGGGATTTCCACGCTGCAGCGTATTTTTTTGCCAGTACACAGCGGCCACCCGTGTGAGCAGCAGAAAATATGCGCCTAAAGATTGGGACTTAGTCGTGGCAATTCTTCATTCATGTGATTTCACGGCATGTACTAGCAATTGGAAAAATGCATACGGTTGTGTGAAGGAGCCCTAAAGGGGTTTCCCACCACTTAAAATGATTTCACAGCCAGGCTCTACTTCCTGGTTGCTTCCGACCACGACATGTGACTGCTGCAGCCAATCACTAGCTACAGCAGTGACTTTCTATAGCCAGTGATTGGCTGCAACAGTCACATGTTCTACTCAGAAGCAACCAGGAAGTACAGAGTGCCTGTGAGACGATTTTAAGTGGTGGGAAAACCCTTTTAGGCTGTATTGTTGTGCGGATCTGCAACTGACATAATGTACTTTTAGGTTTTAAGAAGTGATAGCACTACTCAAATGGGCAACACTGGTTAATCAAAGGAGGTATAGTGTTTGAGATTGGTGATGCAATCAGGTGCTTAGAGTAGCTGGTGTAGCCATCTCTGTTTCTCCAGGCCCAGAGGGTCACCTTACAAAAGGGCTGTTACTCATGGGCCAGTGCTGTGTGCTTGTCCGCAGGCCAAAATGAGCCAGCCGGCCACTGATTAGTATTGTTATTATTTTCACTTTACATACAGGTCAGGATTGCGTGGGTACATTCTGTCGGATGTGTGGTTTTGGGTGGTGACTTACCAAGTCTGAGATTTATTCATTGCTTGTCAAGACCAGAAAAAGTTGAGAGCGGCATGGACAGCAGAGAGGAGGTTGCAAAGTGATGATATTCCACATTTATAGAATATAGGCAGTCTTGTATTCCGTGGATACTTGTGTTCAGCCACAGGGAATTTCCAGTCCTGGCAATGCAAGCACTGGCGTAACTATAGGGGATGCAGTTGCACCCGGGCCCAGAAGCCTTAAGGGGGCCCATAAGGCCTCTCTACTCCATATAGGGTGCCCAGTACTATGAATAAAGCATTAAAGTTGGGGGCCCTGTTATAGGTTTTGCATTGGGGCCCAGGAGCTTCAAGTTACACCTCTGTGTTAAGGGGTTAAGAGAAGTTGGGGGGCGCCAAGATAAACCTTTGCACCTGGGCCTACGAGTAGAGATGAGCGAGTATACTCGCTAAGGCACATTACTTGAGCGAGTAGTGCCTTAGCCGAGTATCTCCCGGCTCGTCTCTAAAGATTCGGGGGCCAGCGGGGAGCAGCGGGGGAGAGCGGGGAGGAACGGAGGGGAGATCTCTCTCTCCCCCCCGCCGCAACTCACCTGTCACCCGCGCCAGCCCCCGAATCTTTAGAGACGAGCGGGGAGATACTCGGCTAAGGCACTACTCGCTCGAGTAATTTGCCTTAGCGAGTATACTCGCTCATCTTTACCTACGAGCCTTTAGCTACACCCCTGAATGCAAGTAATACAAGGCTACACTGTGAAGGGTTGTGGCTATTAAACAAACAATGACAAAGCGGTACTTGAAAATATTTTTTGCAAGGTTTTCCCACCATTTTCACCAGTCTGCTTAGTTGATCACTCATTTAGTTGCCATCTGCTATGCTGAAGTCACTATAGACAACACATTATGACAGTTTCTTGAAAAAACACTTTTTATTCACAGTTTGAAAGGTTTTAGGACACAGGCAATGGTATTGAAGCCGAGATCACACAGTTATTGATGGGTTTAGTCAAGGCCATAATCAGCCGCATCTATACTGCCCTGAAGATATAGAGAGATAAAGCCTGAATACACATCTGGCTCCGTAAAGGTCTCTTTCACAGCTGGGTCCTGCAGCATAAGTTTGATCCAGGCTTCGATACGTGGCGTCTTCTCCTGGTACCTAAATAAGAAAAGACCAGTTATTTTTAGGTTTTTCCACTTTTTTCACATTATAAATCATTAGAAAAAAATTTATATATATATATTTTTTTTATTTTTATTTTTTGCATCGCTGCATTCAGAGACCAGACTTTTTTTTTAATCTTTCCATGGACAAAGCTATGTGAGGGCTTGCTTTTTGTATGATGAGCTGTAGTTGTGTTTTCCGATATATATGACTTTTTAAACACTTTTATGATCAGGTGTATTTGCCTTAGTTTGGGGGCAAAATGAACAGGAAAAGCATTTTGATTCATTTTTTTTAAATAGCATTTAATGTGCAGGATAAAAATGAGTTGAATTTATCCTATGGCAATTAGGGATCTAGTAATGCTAAATGAGGGTTTTTCTTATTCATTTTTTAAACAAGAAAAGGGAAAAGTGTGCAAAAAAAGTGATTTTTTTATTTTGTTTTTACTTTTTTTAAAACGTAGATCTTTTAACTATTTTTCTTTTACCTCATTGCTCAGAGAATACACAGCAGTACTTTTGTACTGCAGTGTAATTTCTTTATTCATTTACATTGAAAGCCATGTCAGACTTGAAGGTCATTGACTGATGTCCAGGTGCCATGGCAACTCCTTGGTCCTCCCAGATTTCATAGTGGAGGAATGATGATGTAACAAATGGAGCGCCATCTCTCAGCTCCCTTAACTCTGCATATGCCACTATCAGCACCAATCACAGAACATATGAAATTAACGACGGCAATTGGGGTTTTCTCTGATCCCCACCATTGCAGCAGGGCTCCAGTTTTGGATCACACCAAACTTCTGCTGCAGATAGTATTCACCATAAAGTAACAATTCTGGAACATCTTATTTTTAGAATTCTACATTGTGCCGTTCCTCTTTTAATCCTTCTGAAAATGTATAAATTGACAGCTGGGCATTACCGTTTACCTTGTCAAGAAGGCATGTCTCTATATAAGGGGATTTTACTATGCCCTAGGCCTCATGCACACGGGGCAAATTGAGCAGCGGATTCTGCGCTTGTCAACAGGCGTGGGCGATCGCTGCTCAATGTGCTCATAGATGTGTGTGGAGATTCCTCTCTCCACACACACCAGCAGATTTTATTTGTGGCCGCTACGTGCCGAAATAAAATTGCAGCGCGCTCTATTTTCCTGTCAACTGAAGTCAACCGCAGCTGTCACTGTGGACGTGCCGCGGATCCGCGGGACAGCAGGAGATTAAAGAAAGGCACTGCGCATGCGCCGGCAGGCATGCCCGGACGCATCCGCCATGCTGAAGAAAGAAGATCCAACCATGACGAAGGAGACCCGCGCTGGATTCGGAGAGGTAAGAACCTGTCTTTTAATGCCCATGTCTTTGGTCACGCACGGATTCCGCTGCGGGATTCAGCAGCGGAATCCGTGCATGCCCGTGTGCATGAGGCCCTGCGGTCTTATTTGCTTGTGTTGTGGTACAAAAAGCAATGTTTTCTAGTGTTAGTACGCTTGTGTTAATGTGTGATTTTCAGTGTAAGAATTTACTATTGATACATTTACTACCTCCAAGTGCTGAGTGAAATCTCAGGATGGTGCTGGGTGCAAGTTATTTTATGGTCAATACAAGCATAAGGCTGGGTTCCCACAGGGTGGAATCCCACCAGAAATCTCGCAGTTTAGCCGCAGCGAAAAAACTCGAGATTTCTGCCGGGAAAGCGCTGCTTCAAAACCTGCGGCACTTAGCCACGGGCTTTGGAGCGGCTTGGCCGCATGCTTTTCTGTTGCGGCCAGCGCTCCCATAGAGGCCGCAACAGAAAAAAAAATTGACATGCTGCAGCTGGGGGAATCCGCGCCCAGCGCCGGCTTCTGCCGGCTTTGCCGCGATGGACTGGCCATCCCGTGTGGATGAGATTTTTGACAAATCTCGTCCACGTGACCGAATAAACCCAGGATTAGCGGCCGCAGGCGGATTTGCTGCAGCAAAATTCCGAACGGAATTTCCGTGGCAAGTCCACTCCGTGTGAACTCAGCCTAATAGTTTCAGAAAACAAGCAGCACCTCCAAAGTTGTGGGAAGCAATAAGATACAATCACTTCTAACTACCTGGTGGTGAAATCAACAGTGAGTACTCGATACTTGTCTGATGCAAGCGCCATACTCTATTAGTACAAGTTGGGGCTGATGTGGTGAATCTAAAGGGATCCTTTAACACATTTTTGCTAAATAAATTCTTCTAAATTCTCAAATTTTGGTAACTGCCTAACAGCAGCAGCTCAATTCACACACTGAATGACCCCTCTGTTAGAGACACCGGCCTTTTTAATTGTAGCTTTTCTGTTGGGACTTACCCCCGTGATCCAGGAGTGCAAAGTAAAATCAAGTGAACAAGTTTTCCATTCATTAGTTTCAGTGCAAATCTACAATAGATTGAGAAAATCTAGCGATGTGAATGAATGTCAACGAGGTCTGGTCATCGGTGCTAGACTAGCAAGGGCCAGGATTTCATTCACTGCCAACTTTGTGGGATTTTTTTATGCAACGGTATGAAGAGTATAAGAAGGGTGTGATCAAGGAAAAACATCTAATGAAAGAGATCCTGTAGATGGAAAGAACTCAACGACAAAAGGGGTCAGAGGAGGATGTCAAGAGTGGTTGATATGAACAGGTGGTGCATAGTCAAGTAAATTGCTGCCAAACACTACACTGGTGCTCCAACGAACGTGTCTAAAAGCACAACTTGACATGGAAGGAGAACAGCGACAGACAACCAGTTTGAGGGTCATTGCTGTCTAAGAGAAATAGAAATGCCAAACATCCAGTTGGCAAAAGAGCACAAAAAATTGATCACTGAGTAGTAAAAAAGCATCTCATGGTCAGTTGAATCCAGATTTATGTTGCACCAGGCTGATGGGAGGGCCAGAAAGTGGTGCAAGCAGAGTGAATCGATGAACCCTTTCTGTCTGATGTCAACAGATCAGGTTAGTGGAGATGGAGTAGTGGTGTAGGGAAGGTTTTTTATTTTGGCACGCCTGGGGACCTCTGAAACATTTGGATGGATGCCACAACAAATTTCTGCAGCTCTAAAGTCCAAATGTGGTCCAACATGTCATTAAATTGGTCTCTCTAGGAAACTGTCCATTCAGTGTATCATACTGTAACAATACACAGGATGTAGTATACAAATCATAGCAAAGAGATATTTTCTCTCTTACTCTGTGAAATCACATAAATGGAGCCATTCAAACCAGGGCCAGATCATGTAATCTAGCATAGAAATGGAATCTCCTCCGAAGTAAGGGGTGTTCTTCTTGGCCAGTTCCTGTAAATTAAAAAAAGATGGAGTAGAAATGTTATAAAATGAAAAAGCAATAGGATAAGATCCAGATAAAAATGACTAACATGTTTTAGAGAATCTGTTCACATGTGTGTCATAGCTTGCAGTCAACAGCCTCTAGGTCTACCATGGCTTGTCATAGGCAGAAATAGTGATAATACCCTGCATTACAAAAGTCCTGTAGTGCATTATCTGAGCGATCTTGAAATCACAGGTTCAAGTCCCCTATGAGGACATAGAAAAGGTAAAAAAAATGGATGCAGGAATACAAAAAAAGTTTTTATTGGGCCAAAGGGTACAAACCTAAAAACTTAACCCCTTCCAATCCACTGTCTGACGTCTAAAGACATTCTGATTGAAGGCTGTACAGCTCCGATGTCGGAAGACGTCCAGCAGGGTACTCTTACTGTATATTACTGGCCTCTCTGTTGTTGGGGGGCCTCTCCGGCATGTCACATGCTGCAGTGCAGGCTCTAGCCAGCAGATGGCGCCATTGTATAATGGCAGAAAGCGAAAGCCCCCTAGGAAACCCTGAATCCAAAATTGGATTGCAAAGGGTTAAAGGGGTTGTCCCGCAAACGACCTGTGTGGCGCGAGCACGCTGGAGTGGCCCCATTCAAAGGGACAGAAGAGGCAGACTGCGCAAGCGCGTCTAATCAAGGAGAAGGATTTGGCCGGCGCCAGGGAGACGGAGACGCCAACACAGGGGGGGACCCCCTGTAGGCAAGTATATAACTTCTGTATGGCCAATATCTAATGCACGATGTATATTACAAAGTGCATTTATATGGCCATACAGAAGTGTTTAACCTTTCTTTATTTTGCGGGACAACCCCTTTAAGTTTACTTACTGGTTTTCCATGAGCCCATGACAGCACCAGTTAGAGACCGCCTCCCTTCCAGACAGGAAACAGGAACCTCCCAAATCTTTTTAAAGACAGGCTGTCAGGGCTCACACTCGGGACCTCCTGCACTCCAGTTAGCAGCTCTCTCCGCTGAGCCATCCGGCCCTTGGACATCTCCTCTGCTAACATCTAGCAATGATTTTGTGGTTCCTGGTATGTTGCCCTATTCTGACTCTGCCTCTGTTCCTGACTAGGCTCACTATGAAAGCCTGGCCCTGCCACTTCCTCAACGCTTTTTTATTATGCTCCACAGCCTTAATCAAGCTCCATTATCACCCAGCTTCTCTGAAAACAACTTGAGACCTTCCGTTATTGACATCTGGCTTTCCTCTTGACAATGTTACCCGCCTCCTCCTTTGTATTGTGACTTGAGACCTTCTGTTATCGACTCCTAGCTTTCCTCCTGACAATTCTACCTGCTTCCTCCTGTGTACTGCGACCTGAGACCACTTGTTGCCGACTCCTGGTTCTCCCCCTGATTACTCTCTGGACCTGCACAGCTGCTACACCCTCGGCTCCAACCTGGCACTGAAAATGCTACATTGGCACACCTTTCACCTCCTCGGTTCTTTAACAAGAACCATGGACTACTTGAGGCCTAGCTCTTCTTATTTACATTTATACTTAACAATTGCTACATTTTATTACATAAAGTTAAACTTAAATACAGCAGTATGGGGGAAAATTTGAGGTGCTGTCATTGGTTCATGGATAACAGATTACCGGTAAGTAACCTTATGTTTCCCTTACACCCATAACAGCACCAGTAAATGATTAAACTGGAGAAATAATTAGGGAGGGTTGATAGCCTGAAGTAAAATTCTACTTATGGCTAATAACTCATTGGATTGAAGAAGGACTAATTAAGAAACTCCAAAACTGACTTGAAGCCTTGAAGTATTGACACTACCTTTTGATGATGAAAACTGCCAACCAAATAGATGTTCTAAATTACAGAATATATAACAGCTTTTTAGACCCCATTGTACTCGTTCCTCTATTAGAGCCAGCTAGACCATACAGATCCTGGAGCGCACATATATCCTTCCTCTTAAATTTTTCATTCATGAAGCGTTAAGGCAAAAGTAGAATTCAATTGCTTATGCAGGGTGATTCTACTCACTGGACTGGCTGGAGATCTTCTCAGAAAGTGTTCTTTTCCTCTCCCAGCTGCCCAGCTCCAATTAGTGGTTACTAGGCACCGCCCTGAGCAGTACATATTGGAACTCCATCTGATGAAAGCACCACAAATCTCCAGACCAGGTGCAACAACCCAGGGAGTAACCCACCACCACTGAGGGGTTCTTCCACAACTGTAGGAGAAGTAACCCTTCAGAGCTAGTTCACCATAATAGAGACTCATCGCTTATGTGCCTCACTCCTTTGGAACAAATCCCCTACGGTAAATTTGTGAAGTTGCGGGAAAAAAACTAAATAAGTACTGGATGTTTTGTCTGAATCTCCCAATGGTTCAATGAGGTTTTAGAAAAAAAAATAAAATTTAAAGGAAGAAAAAGATTTTTTGTTTCTTCCACATCTACTGTTCTGATCCACATCTACTGTTCTGATTTGGTACAGCTGTTTACCTGTTGTTCACATGGAAACTTTATGATGTCATGGTTACTTCAGGGGAACCGAGGAATACAATATGTATACACATAGAGGAGTGTTAGATTCTCTGCAGACTGCATACACTGATGTCCCTCTGCAGAATGTGCCACCCCTGCCACTCTCCTTAATTTTTACCCTTAAAGGTAGTGCCCCTTTTTATTCAAATTTACCCCCAGACTGGAGGTTGCAGCCTCTTCTTAGCCTTAAAGGCATGCTCCATCCCTGGAGTCCATGGCCGCTTTCTTATGTACTCTACAGCCTTTCAGTATATGCACACAGAGGTCAGTTATATTCTCCTCAGTATATACACACAGAGGTCAGTTATATTCTCCTCAGTATATACACACAGAGGTCAGTTAGATTCTCCTAAGTATACAGACATAGAGATGAGGTAGATTCTCCTCAGTGCATACATATAAAGGCAAGGCAGATTCTCCTCAGTGTACAAATCCTTTCCCTGGGCCTTATGATTTCTGAGAAAAAAAGCTATCTCATGTATCATGGATTTTCGCATAGTCTTTCATAGCTTAGAATTCAATATTGAAGTTGCGACCCCTTTACTTTTCCTATTTAGGTCCTAAAGAATGGTTGTGCCAAATTTCAAGTTTGTGCAGTACAGATGTGTAATATTAGTTACATTACATGAAGGGGGCTCTTACTTTCACGCTTAGAATTGAATAATCAAGTTACGACCCATTTACATTTCCTATTTAGGAGCTAAAGAATGGTTGTGCCAAATTTCAAGCTTGTACAACATTGGGAAGTTGGAGAACTAAAGTAGGCACATTACACAGGGGGTCCCTTACTTTTGCGTTTAGAATTGAATAATCAAGTTGTGACCCCTTTACTTTTCCTATTTAGGACCTAAAGAATAGTTGTGCCAAATGTGTGCAATACAGATGTGTGTTATTAATTATATTACATAGGGGGTCATTTACTTTCGAGAATTGAATAAACAAGTTGTGATCACTTTATATTTCCTACTCAGGATCAAAACAATGGTCCTGCCAAATTTCACGTTTGTACCACACCGGGAAGTTAGAGAATTAAATTAGGTACATTACATAGGGGTGCACTTACTTTTGCACTTAAAATTGAATAATCAGGTTGCAACCCCATTACGTTTCCTATTTCGGACTTAAAGAATGGACGTGCCAAATTTCAAGTTTGTACGACACCGGGAAGTTAAAGAATTACATCAGGTACATAACATAGGGGGTAACCAGGAAGTTAGAGAATCAGTTTGTCAGTCAGTCAGTCAGTCAGTGAGGGCTTCCGACTTTATATATATAGATTTATATATATAATAATAATAATCGTTATTTATATAGCACCAACATATTCCGCAGCACTTATATTATGATATATTTTTAATCATACACATGTATATATATATATATATATATATATATATAATTTTTATTTTTTTTAACCTTTTCATCTAACCATCGAGTGTTTGTTATTATACACCATCCAGTTTTATTACTTTCATTAAGCATTAAGAATTTTCCCCTGATGTGGTTTCTCATGAGAGATTTTTGTCCCAATTGAGTATACCAGTCATTTCCAATTCTTTATTTCACATCATTCCAAATACTAAATATAGAGACTTTACCAAACTTAGATTTATTTTATAGTTACTAGTTGCACATTTACTTTTGGATATATGCATCTTTAATTTTTACCTTTGAATTGTTCTTTTACTTTTTATTAATGTTTTATAATTCCTACAGATTCACCATTTACCTTTTATGTACTGTCGTGGGGTGCATGCGTCCATAGGCGCCAATGGCCCCTTCACCACATGACACTCCCGAGTGGTTACATGACCGGGGTACCATATGAAGCGTTTCTGGGTTAAAGCCGAATGACTAGCATCACACTTATGGCATTGGTCCTATTGGTGTCGCTGCATGTCCAGGCTTGTGCATGATAACATAGTAGTCGGCCATGTGACCAATGTATCGTGGCTGCCTGCCACGCAGCTTGCATTATTGCGGGATTTTTCGTGGGTGCTCTGGGTTTTATATCAATGAGATCCCAAAACTTCAGACCACTAGGAGTATCTCCATATATAACTGGGGAGGGATAATGTTATTCCCCCCTTCCATCACCTTTGCACTTCACCTCTCTCTTCCTTTTCCCTTCCATTGTCACTTTCCACTAAACAAAAGCTATATAACCTATACAATGAGCTTGCGTTGCATTCTACACACACATGTATTGCCACTACATTATGTCTGTCTAGATGTTTCTGTTATATTTGAATAAAGAAAAAATTGGAGTTCCTTGGCTCATTAAGCACCTACTTAGACTTAGAGGGGTCCTATCCTTGAACGGACTCCTCTACGAAGTAAGTGGAGCATTTACATACATATTTATTTTCCTACTGTTAACATCCATCAACTAGGAGTGCGATGATTTTATTATCATTTTGTTGTGTTTATTCGACCTAGGTAATTCTTCATCCTGTGGGTTCCCCTCTTTGATGCTCTCCAGGGATTGGTGTATTGGATACATAACTAGGCCTTCCTGAACCAGCAGTGTGGATACCTGTCACTTGACCGGCGTTCCACACCAGGTCACCGATATACGTTGTCCTCATGTGCAGGGGGGGAGGATGGAAGAGCCAGGAGCAGGAACTGAGCTCCCGCCCCCTCTCTGCCTCCTCTCTGCCCCTCTGCACTATTTGCAATGAAAGGAGGTGGGATGGGGTGGGGCTAAGTTTTGAGAATTAGCCCTGCCCCCGTTCTGCCTCTCCCCATTGCAAATAGTGCAGAGGGGCAGAGAGGTGGTAGAGAGGGGGCGGGAGCTCAGTTCCTGCTCCTGGCTCTTCCATCCCCCCCCCCCCTGCACATGAGGATGACGTATATCGGCTCGGCGTGAAAACCGAGCCGATATACGTTCGTGGGAATGCAGCCTACAACTGTTAATTTGATAAAACCTCCATTGATTGGAGCACTTTCCAAAACGTATTATTGTTTTAACGCCACAACAGGGTCGCTAACAAACCAGATTCAATAGTTGCACGCAAAACATAATTAATAGAGATGAGCGAACGTACTCGTCCGAGCTTGATATTCGTGCGAATATTAGGGTGTTTGGGATGCTCGTTACTCGTAACGAGCACCACGCGGTGTTCCGGTTACTTTCAGTTTCCTCTCTGAGACGTTAGCGCGCTTTTCTGGCCAATTGAAAGACAGGGAAGGCATTACAACTTCCCCCTGTGACGTTCAAGCCCTATACCACCCCCTGCTGTGAGTGGCTGGGGCGATCAGATGTCACCCGAGTATAAAAGTCGGCCCCTCCCGCGGCTCGCCACACATGCCTTGTGACTTAGCTGAGGGAAAGTACTATCGTGCTGGTGCTGCTGTAGGGAGAGCGTTAGGAGTCAGTGTAGGCTTCAAGAACCCCAACGGCCCTTCTCAGGGCCACATCTACTAGTGTGCAGTACTGTGTTAGCACAGTATTTTTTTTTTTTTTGTCCAAAATTGGATCTGCAGAGCATTGCGCCCAGCAATAGGGACAGAAGTGGGGGTTAGGCAGGGATAGTGTTAGGAGTTAGTGTAGGCTTCAAGAACCCCAACGGTCCTTTCTAGGGCCACTTCTATCTGTGTGCAGTACTGTCCAGGCTGCTGTTAGCAGTGTTGCATTTTTTTTTCTTTTCTCAAAACCGGCTGTGCAGAGCATTGCACCCGGCATTAATACTACAGGGATAGAATTGTGTAGGCAGGGCCAGAAGACATTTATTATTCAATGAATACACGCAGTGGGGTCTTCCCTTTGCTAAAAAGGAAAAAAATTATATTTGGCCTGCCTGTGTCAGTCCTAAGGTCTGCGTGTACGTGTGTGCTGCGTGTACAACGTACAAAAATCTGACGCAACCAGCTACGCTTTACTGCAGCCTAGCGCCATTGTGTATCCTGACTTGCAAATACCTGCTCTGCTAGAGTTAATAACTCTGCTACACTATACTTGTGTGACACTTTTTGAGGGCCACACCACAGATATTAAACTTCTTGTTCATTGAATACACGCAGTGGGGTCTTCCGTTTGCAAAAAAGCGAAAACATTATATTTGGCCTGCAGGCTTGCGCCAATTTATTTCCTGCCTGGGAAATCAAATCACTGGTAATACAGCATGCTGAGGGGTAGGGGTAAGCCTAGTGGACGTGGACTTGGACGTGGCCGAGGACGCGGAGGGCCAAGTGAGGGTGTGGGCACAGGCCGAGCTCCTGATCCAGGTGTGTCGCAGCCGACTGCTGCGCGATTAGGAGAGAGGCACGTTTCTGGCGTCCCCACATTCATCGCCCAATTAATGGGTCCACGCGGGAGACCTTTATTAGAAAATGAGCAGTGTGAGCAGGTCCTGTCCTGGATGGCAGAAAGTGCTTCGAGCAAGCTATCATCCACCCACAGTTCTGCGCCGTCCAGTGCTGCAAATCCGAATCCTCTGTCTGCTGCTCCTCCTTCCTCCCAGCCTCCTCACTCCACTACAATGACACCTGCTGAGGAGCGGGAACACTCCCAGGAACTGTTCTCGGGCCCCTGCTTAGATTGGGCAGCAGCGGTTCCTCTCCCACCAGAGGAGTTGATCGTCACTGATGCCCAACCACTCGAAAGTTCCCGGGGTCCGGGGGAAGAGGCTGGGGACTTACGCCAACTGTCTCAAGAAGTTTCTGTGGGTGAGGAGGACGATGACGATGAGACACAGTTGTCTTGCAGTGAGGTAGTAGTAAGGGCAGTAAGTCCGAGGGAGCAGCGCACAGAGGATTCGGAGGAAGAGCAGCAGGACGATGAGGTGACTGACCCCACCTGGTGTGCAACGCCTACTCAGGACAGGTCTTCAGAGGGGGAGGCAAGGGCATCAGCAGGGCAGGTTGCAAGAGGCAGTGCGGTGGCCAGGGGTAGAAGCAGGGCCAGACCGAATAATCCACCAAGTGTTTCCCAAAGCACACCCTCGCGCCATGCCACCCTGCAGAGGCCGAGGTGCTCTAAGGTCTGGCAGTTTTTCACAGAGACGCCTGACGACCGACGAACAGTGGTGTGCAACCTTTGTCGCGCCAAGATCAGCCGGGGAGCCACCACCAACAGCCTCACCACCACCAGCATGCGCAGACATATGATGGCCAAGCACCCCACAAGGTGGGACGAAGGCCGTTCACCGCCTCCGGTTTGCACCGCTGCCTCTCCCCCTGTGCCCCAACCTGCCACTGAGATACAACCTCCCTCTCAGGACACAGGCACAACCGTCTCATGGCCTGCACCCACACCCTCACCTCCGCTGTCCTCGGCCCCATCCACCAATGTCTCGCACCGCACAGTCCAGCCGTCGCTAGCGCAAGTGTTGGAGCGCAAGCGCAAGTACGCCGCCACGCACCCGCACGCTCAATCGTTAACCGTCCACATAGCCAAATTTATCAGCCTTGTGATGCTGCCATATAGGGTTGTGGAAACGGAGTCCTTCAAAGCTATGATGGCGGCGGCGGCCCCGCGCTACTCAGTTCCCAGTCGCCACTACTTTTCCCGATGTGCCGTCCCAGCCCTGCACGACCACATCTCCCGCAACATTGTACACGCCCTCACCAATGCGGTTAGTGGCAAGGTCCACTTAACAATGGACACGTGGACAAGCACAGGCGGGCAGGGCCACTACATCTCCCTGACGGCACATTGGGTGAATTTAGTGGAGGCTGGGACAGAGTCAGAGCCCGGGACCGCTCACGTCCTACCCACCCCCAGAATTGCGGGCCCCAGCTCGGTGGTGGTATCTGCGGCGGTGTATGCCTCGTCCACTAAACCACCCTCCTCCTCCTCCTCAACCTCTGTCTCGCAATCTAGATGTGTCAGCAGCAGCAGGACGTCGCCAGCAGTTGGTGTCGCGCGGCGTGGCAGCACAGCGGTGGGCAAGCGTCAGCAGGCCGTGCTGAAACTACTCAGCTTAGGAGATAGGAGGCACACGGCCCACGAACTGCTGCAGGGTCTGACAGAGCAGACCGACCGTTGGCTTGCGCCGCTGAGCCTCCAACCGGGCATGGTCGTGTGTGACAACGGCCGTAACCTGGTGGCGGCTCTGCAGCTCGGCAGCCTCACGCACGTGCCATGCCTGGCCCACGTCTTTAATTTGGTGGTTCAGCGCTTTCTGAAAAGCTACCCACGCTTGTCAGACCTGCTCGTAAAGGTGCGCCGGCTCTGCGCACATTTCCGCAAGTCCCACACGGACGCTGCCACCCTGCGCACCCTGCAACATCGGTTTAATCTGCCAGTGCACCGACTGCTGTGCGACGTGCCCACACGGTGGAACTCTACGCTCCACATGTTGGCTAGGCTCTATGAGCAGCGTAGAGCTATAGTGGAATACCAACTCCAACATGGGCGGCGCAGTGGGAGTCAGCCTCCTAAATTCTTTTCAGAAGAGTGGGCCTGGTTGGCAGACATCTGCCAGGTCCTTCGAAACTTTGATCAGTCTACCCAGGTGGTGAGCGGCGATGCTGCAATCATTAGCGTCACCATTCCTCTGCTATGCATCTTGAGAAGTTCCCTGCAAACCATAAAGGCAGCCGCTTTGCGCTCGGAAACAGAGCCGGGGGAAGACAGTATGTCGCTGGATAGTCAGAGCACCCTCCTGTCTATATCTCAGCGCGTTCAGGAGGATGAGGATGAGGAGGATGAGGAGGAGGGGGAAGAGACAGCTTGGCCCACTGCTGACGGTACCCATGCTGGTTGCCTGTCATCATTTCAGCGTGTATGGCCTGAGGAGGAGGAGGAGGAGGAGGAGGAGGATCCTGAAAGTGATCTTCCTAGTGAAGACAGCCATGTGTTGCGTACAGGTACCCTGGCACACATGGCTGACTTCATGTTAGGATGCCTTTCTCGTGACCCTCGCATTCAACGCATTCTGGCCACTACGGATTACTGGGTGTACACACTGCTCGACCCACGCTATAAGGAGAACCTTCCCAGTCTCATTCCCGAAGAGGAAAGGGGTTCGAGAGTGTTGCTATACCACAGGACCCTGGCGGACAAGCTGATGGTAAAATTCCCATCTGACAGCGCTAGTGGCAGAAGGCGCAGTTCCGAGGGCCATGTAGCAGGGGAGGTGCGTAGATCGAGCAGCATGTACAGCCCAGACAGTGCAACAGTCTTTAAGGGCCTGGACAGCTTTATGGCTCCCCAGCAAGACTGTGTCACCGCTCCCCAGTCAAGGCTGAGTCGGCGGGAGCACTGTAAAAGGATGGTGAGGGAGTACGTAGCCGATCGCACAACCATCCTCGGTGACGCCTCTGCCCCCTACAACTACTGGGTGTCGAAGCTGGACACGTGGCCTGAACTAGCGCTGTATGCCCTGGAGGTGCTTGCCTGTCCTGCGGCTAGCGTCTTGTCGGAGAGGGTGTTTAGTGCGGCTGGGGGAATCATCACAGATAAGCGTACCCGCCTGTCAACCGACAGTGCCGACAGGCTTACACTCATCAAGATGAACAAAGCCTGGATTTCCCCAGACTTCTCTTCTCCACCAGCGGACAGCAGCGATACGTAAGCAATACGTAGGCTGCACCCGCGGATGGAAGCTACGTTCTCTCTCACCATCCAAAACGGGGACATTTCTGCTTCATCAATCTGTGTCTAATATTCCTCCTCCTCCTCCTCCTGCTCCTCCTCCTGAAACCTCACGTAATCACGCTGAACGGGCAATTTTTCTTAGGGCCACAAGGCTCACTCTTAATTTTTCTAAACAATTTTTAGATGTTTCAATGCTCTGAAAAGCGTTGGAACTTTAACTTGAACCAATTTTTCATTAAACTGGGCTGCCTCCAGGCCTAGTTACCACTTAAGCCACATTACATTAACCAAAGCGATTAATGGGTTTCACCTGCCCTCTTGGTTGGCCATGGCCAATTTTTTTCAGGTACATTAGTACTGTTGATACAGCAATTTTTGTGGGCCCTCGCCTACAGTGTAATCAAATAAATTTTTAGCCCACCTGCATTAAGCACGACATTACTACCTCAGCTGTGTTGGGCAATGCAATGGGATATTTCTATGTACCGCCGGTGGCTTCCTGGCACCCACCCATGCTGTGGGTCCACAGGGAATTATAAATGCATCTGTTTCCACTTGTAAAGAACCCCAGTCAGACTGGGGCATGCAGTGTGGGCCGAAGCCCACCTGCATTAAGCACGACATTACTACCTCAGCTGTGTTGGGCAATGCAATGGGATATTTCTATGTACCGCCGGTGGGTTCCAGGGAGCCACCCATGCTGTAGGTGCACACGGAGTTTTTACTACATGTGTCCACTTGTAAAGAACCCCAGTCTGACTGGGGCGTGCAGTGTGGGCCGAAGCCCACCTGCATTAAGCACGACATTACTACCTCAGCTGTGTTGGGCAATGCAATGGGATATTTCTATGTACCGCCGGTGGGTTCCAGGGAGCCACCCATGCTGTAGGTGCACACGGAGTTTTTACTACATGTGTCCACTTGTAAAGAACCCCAGTCTGACTGGGGCATGCAGTGTGGGCCGAAGCCCACTTGCATTAAGCACGACATTACTACCTCAGCTGTGTTGGGCAATGCAATGGGATATTTTTATGTACCGCCGGTGGGTTCCAGGGAGCCACCCATGCTGTGGGTCCACAGGGACTTCACAATAGGGAGTTGTACCTGCCTGTGTCTATGAATTAAAAACCGCGGTCTGACTGGGGCATGCAGACACCTTGACAGAATGAATAGTGTGTGGCACATAGGTTCCCCATTGCTATGCCCACGTGTGCAGCTCCTGATGGCGGTGGCACAAGATTATATTTCTCATTGCTTCTGTACAGCATTGTGGGCTATCGCCCCGCCCCTTTTAAAGAGGGTCGCTGCCTAGCCGTGCCAACCCTCTGCAGTGTGTGCCTGCGGTTCCTCGTCATGGCAGACGCACTTCTAAATAGACATGAGGGTGGTGTGGCATGAGGGCAGCTGAAGGCTGCGCAGGGACACTTTGGTGTGCGCTGTGGGGGGGAGGGGGGGCGGTTGGGCAGCATGTAACCCAGGAGAAGTGGCAGTGGAGTGTCATGCAGGCAGTGATTGTGCTTTGTTGGAGGTAGTGTGGTGCTTAGCTAAGGTATGCCATGCTAATGAGGGCTTTTCAGAAGTAAAAGTTTTTGGGAGGGGGGGGGGCCCACTCTTGCCGCTATTGTGGCTTAATAGTGGGACCTGTGAACTTGAGATGCAGCCCAACATGTAGCCCCTCGCCTGCCCTATCCGTTGCTGTGTCGTTCCCATCACTTTCTTGAATTGCCCAGATTTTCACACAAGGAAACCTTAGCGAGCATCGGCGAAATACAAAAATGCTCGGGTCGCCCATTGACTTCAATGGGGTTCGTTACTCGAAACGAACCCTCGAGCATCGCGAAAAGTTCGTCCCGAATAACGAGCACCCGAGCATTTTGGTGCTCGCTCATCTCTAATAATTAACTTTAATATTTCCCTCAATAGACAAGGCTGATTCTTTCATTCCTTCCACCTACCGAGCTCATCATACTTTATAATTATGAACGGAACAGACATTTTATGGTCTTACATGTCACAAAGATATCCAGCTTAACAATTATAAGACGTTACCTCTTCAAATATTTGAAATTTCTCAAAAAGCTTTGACTGTAACTCAGTGATATCCTCATTTTTATTCTTGGCTCGCAGGATCGTAATCATTATGGACGCAACCTGTAGTAAAACAGACAGATGTTATACAGTTGGACTTTTTGTATGTGTGCAATTATATTAGAAATCACGGGCATAACTATAGTGGTTGCGGAAGGGGTGGTTGCACCCGGGCCCAGAAGCCTTCAGGGGGACCATAAGGTCTCTCTTCCCCATATGAGTCAAGCAATATAAATGAAGCATTATATTGAGGATCCCTGTTGTTGGTTTTGCATGGGGCCCATCAGCTGCAAGTTTCACCTTGAGTCACTCTAGTTATTTAGACAGCATGTAAGTCTCTGTTCACATCTACCATTTTGTCATCAATAGTATTTTCGTGGAATGGCTAATAAAATGGCTGCCTTTGGGGGAAGAGATCAAGTTAGAAACAACCTCTTAAAAAAACACATTTTAATTTGGATTTTCACACTTATTAGTCTACGATTAAACAATCAACAGTGGTGGCACTCATCTGGTATAAGCTTATTTGGTAGGCAAAATGGCAGACTCTTACAATAGCACAACTAAGATGGTCCAATGGAGAATAATGCATCATTTCGAAACGCTTCCATATCTTATGCCATTTTTATGTAGTATGTTTTTTGTTGTTGGAATAAACGGTTTCATAAAATATACTATTGCCTTGGATTGAAATACTGTTACATGTACTGCTGGGATCTGTAGTTCTAAGCTTTGTAGTCGCACAGCCCTCACAGGGTTAATTGATTGAGCTGGGTGGGTGTGGTACTTCCTGCTAGCCAATCTCCTGGGTCTGTGCTCACATATAAACCCAGCTCCTGGTCAGTCTCTGTCTGGTGTTCAGGGTGATCAGTCATGAATCCTTGTTTGTTGAAGTTTGTTGTGTGACCTGCTATCTGTGTTCTGTTGCAGCTTGCTGTGTGATCTGTGCCTTGCAGTTCATGTCCATTTGTATGTTTATTTTGTGTCAGTTTGGTCTGCTGAGTTTGTTTGCTATGTCTGCGCTAGGTTGGCCCCTAGAGCACTCTAGTAGATGTGTCTTGCTAGTGTAGGGACTGCAAGATACGAGGGGCCTTGTCGGGGCTTGCAGCTTAAGTTCATTGGCCAATGTACGAACTAACACCTCGCATTTATATTCAGCTTATCATCTGCTATTAGTGTTTGCATTGTGGTTGTGTATTCTGGCTCTGTGTGTCTTGTAGTTCAGTCCCTGTCATGTGGCATGTGACCGCGTTCTGTTCTGGTGTGTTGCTCCTAGGATCAGCTAGGGCCCAGATCCGAAGACCGCTGGGCTGGCCTTATTGGGGCAATGTGCGCACTTAGGTAGGGCCAGGTCAACCTCCCGTGTAGCACAGGGTCAGTTTGCATGAAACCCGTGTGCATACCTAGTCCTCTTTGGGTACGATTGTGTGGGCCCCGTGCTTAGTTTGCCCACAAGATCGTAACAAGATCCCTCTTTAACTATATCTTTTTGCAGGTCCTAACTTTGAGAAAACTAACATAATGATAGGTGCCAAGTAGCCTGTGACCACTCTCAAAGAATACACGCCTTGCAGCTCACTTGACACCAAAGTCGGACTTGTAAGTTTACCTAATACTCTTCCTACCAACTTGAAATCTCCAAAGTTCTCACCATTTTGAAATGTTCCAGAAGCATCTTCTGTTGTGCTTTTTCATAGGGATCCTCCGGGCTCAGCTTATTCCCAGGATAGGCTTCATCCAGGTAATCACAGATGATTGGAGATTCATAGATTATTTTACCATCATGGGTTTCTAGAGAAGGCACCAATCCCAGAGGACTCTTCTCAAAAAGCCATTCCGGCTTGCTCTTTGTATTAATGTTAACGACTTCATGTCTGGACAGAACAAAAGAACCAGTCAGTAAAGGAAAATCAATCATGCTTCTAATCACGTGTGTCGGGTCACCGAGAAGTCAGAATAGAAGAATATATTGAGAAAGTAAGTTCTAATTCCTCCCTGGTTTCTCCTCCATTTTCACCTTGAGGTCAGAGAATATTGTAATAGCTTAATAACAATAAAAAAACACTAAAACAAACTTGTAGTTTACATTATTCATAAATAAGAAGCCTACTTGATTCCTTTGAAAATCAAGACAAGCCGGACTCTTCGGACATAAGGGGATAATCTCATGCTATAGAGTCGAATTACACCTTCTGGTACCGGCCCTGGGGCTGGGCTGCCTGAAACAAAATGTATTCATTTAGTACACAGATAACAGAAAAGTAGATCATACAAAAGTCTAGAGACGGAACCCAAGCGACAACTGCAATTATGACCTATAAATTTGCCTTTATAAGTTGTCATTTCCTTTCATCCTCACAAAATAAACCAGTTTAGTTATTTTTCAAGTCTATGGGTGAAAAAACCCACAATGTCCTAAAATACATGCAAACAGATTAACTGTGACCTCTGAGATAATATCAGAGTTCATGCTTGCAGATGTGATAATGATCTATACACTTAGTGGGAGCAGAATCCACCTACTGGGTATTGCACCAAACCAGCCTTACAACAAGTGGTTCAATAATACAAATTATTTGATCCCATATTATCTCCCTATCCAACTAAAACTTTTAATAGAGAGCAGTCTTCTGTGGCCATTTGCTAGATGAGATGCTCCATGCAACTAAAGTTACAATCCCCAAACCGAGTAAATCATTAGATGCCCCAGCTAACTTTAGACCATTATCTTTGCTCAATTGTGGCGCTAAAATGTATTCAAAATGACGTCTTGCTGTCCTTCCTGATATAATTCGTAATGACCTGGTTGGATTTATGAAAGGGACATAAGCCCTGGATGCCACCAGAATGATAAATTTAATTGCAGATTCGGGCGCTCTTGATTGCCTTCACTGCACCTTAGGTTTGATGCGGAGAAGGAATTGAGCAAGCTCCACTTAGGCTGCATGTCCACGGGCGTGATTCCGCCGGTGATAAATCGCTGGCAAATCCCGCTGTCTGAAGTTTTCCATAGCATTGCTATGGAAAGCGCAGGCGCAGCGTCCACGAGCGGAGAATCATAGCAATTCTCCGCAGCATGCTGCGATTTGCCGCATTTCTCTGCGGTGAGCCTATCTGTCAGATAGGCTCAGAGCGGAGAACCGTCAGCTGTCTCCTGCTCCCCGGCAACGGCTCCCGTGGCGGAGATCTGCCGTGGAATATCGCTACGCCCATGGACAGGCAGCCATAGGCTTTAGTTTTGCTACTCTTTACAAATATGGCTGCCACAGTGGTATTTTTAGAGCTGTCCATGCCCTATACTGTTCCCCTCTGCTAAGGAGCTTGTGGATGGAATCTTCTCCAAACCTTTTCAAATCCCCAATGCTGCGCTTCAAGGCTGTCCCTTGTCTGCTCTATTATTTTCCCTTATAATAGAGCCTCCGGCAGAAGCTATGAGATCAGATTGTAATGTTAACCCCTTAACGACCAGCCCATAGTGTTTTTACGTCCTCCCGAAGTGGGCCTTATTCTCTGAGGACGTAAAAACATGCTTCCTGCAGAGAATAATGCCCCTCGGGCTGTGGACGTGACAGCTCCATGCTGTTGGTGTCCGCAGGTAGCTGACAGCATGGAGCTGTCATCCCGGGCTGTTCGGAGCCCCCCCCGGCATTGCGATCGGCGCTATGCAATGGATAGCGCCGATCGCAAAAAAGTAAATAAAAGTGCAATAAAAGTTAAAGATTCAGCTGCTCTGATGGATCGGATCCATCGGAGCAGCTGAAATTACTCACCGAGGTCCGTCGCACGACTCCCAGCTGTCCCGATGCTCCGGGCACCGTAGCCGTCCTTCTGCGCATGCGCGCCTGGCGGCATTACATCAGCCGCATGCGCAGAAGGCCCGGCGGCACGGGAGACTTAAAATCTCCAGGCTCCCGGCTCCTATAGGTAGCCGGGAGGCAGGAGATGTCAGCGGGGACTGCGGTGAGCGGTCCCCGGTACCGCGATCGCCGTTATCCAATGGATAGTGGCGATCGCAAAAAAGTTTTAAAAAAGTGTAAAAAAAGAAAAGTTTCACCTCCCCTCATGGATCGGATCCATGAGGGGAGGTGAAAATACTCACCTCAGGTCCGCTGATGTCCTCCGGCCGGTGTCTGGACCCCCCGCTGGCTGCTGCGATGTGCCGATGCGGCGCCCATGCGCAGAAGCCGGCGAGCCCGGCAAATTCAAAATCTCCCTGCACCCGGCTGTCACAGATAGCCGAGTGCAGGGAGATATGACTGGGGACCGCTGTATGCGGTTTCCAGTCATATGATCACCGTTATCCATCAGATAACGGTGATCATATAAAGTTAAAAAGTAAAAAAAAAAAATAAAAGTTAAAAGTAAAAAAAAGTTTAAAAAGTTAAAGTTTCATCTCCCCTTATGGATCGTATCGGTAAGGGGGGATGAAATTACGTACCCAAGGTCCCGGATTTGTTCCCTGGTGGGATGTTGATCCGCGGATGTTACCCCAGCTTCGGCGCATGCGCCCGTCAGCATGATGGCGGACGCATGCGCAAAAGTGAAAGATTGCCCAAGAAATATAAAATCTCCCTGCTGCTGGCTACAAAAGGTAGCCAAGAGCCTGGAGATGTCACGGGGAGCCGCGGTATGCGGTTACTGGTCACGTGATCGCCGTTATCCAATGCATAATGGCGATCACGTAAAAGTTCTTTAAAAAGTGGCAGTTTCATTTCCCCTCACCGATGCGATCGGTGGGGGGAGATGAAACATCTTCTCGGAGGCTTCCGCATTTGAATCCAGATGCGATTATCCTCCATGGACCCTTCCGGCTGCTGCGCATGCGCCCGCCGGCAAAATGCCAGACACATTCGCAGGAGCCGGGGAGCCCAGGAAATGTTAAATCTCCTTGCTCCCAGCGACCAACGGTTGCTGAGTGCTTGGAGCAGTGACCGGTGGCCTCGCTGAGCGGTCCCCGGTCACATGATAAAGTAGCGAACTAACATTAGGCCGGTCACGCGTGACCGGAGAGGAATTACAGGTTCTGCATGCGCTTGATCAGCGGTAATCCACGGATCAATCGCATGCATTGGATTACACAATTCCCCCCAATTAGCGGGTCGGAATTACGTAATCCACTCGCAGAAACAGAACACAGCATGCTATATTTTACCACGAATATCTGCGACCTAGAGCCCTTTGTGCTCTATGACCGCGGATATACTCGCACCCCATATGCAAACACATTGTGTACGGGCTGCGGGTACCCGGGTCATCTGTAAGCGACGGCACGGGAAATATAAACAAAAAACCGCCTGTGTGAGTAGGCTGTTATGTGCAGTACATTACGCAACCGTAGGCAGGGTCACAGCCGGGCTCACAGCTGGAATCCGCTGCGGGCCTCCGCAAGCAGATTCCGCCTACGGCTACGTGAGCCCGGCGTTATTCAGACCGCTACCTGTAATCCGTAATTTACAAGAAGCCCCGAGAACGCTCGCCTTCCTGCAGTTCCAGGAGCAGCTTGTTGAGCGCCTTCTCTGTGAGACCGCTGCACCGCAGCAAGATTACAAAGCCTCACAGCGCCACTTTCTACACCCCATCCCCGCTGCTGAGGTTACGAAATACCCCCCAAAATACATGAGAGGAGGGGGGGGATACCCGCTTTTCTTGCCCCATGTGCCCAGCCCAACCAGCCTCCGTAATTACCCCTGTCTTCGGACATAAAACGCATTTATATTATTACCTTTATCTAATATTTAGGGAATGCCAAAAAATGGGGATGGCGGGGGGATTATTTTTAGGAAGTCAATTTTTTTTCCATATAAGTGGGCAATGGGGCCTTGAATTTATTCAGTTCTGCCCTGAAATCCAGCGGACATTCCCTCCATTATGGGCCTAGCCATGTGTCCTGTAAGTAGATTAGGGCCACAATGGGTATGTTTCTGAACAGGGGACAAACAGGGGTATCCATTTTGGGGTGAAAGTCTTCATTCCTATGTACACTGTACAAAAAAAACAGTTTTTAAATTGACAAAATTGCCAAACAAATGAAAATCGTAATTTTTTCCTTTTGCTTTGCTTAGATTCATTCAAATACTTTGGGGTCAAAATATGCAGTACACCCCTAGATGAATTTGTTAAGGGGTCTAGTTTTTAAAATGGGTCATTTGTGGGGATTCTCTATCGTTTTGGACGCTCAATGGCTCTACATGTGGGCAATGGGGACTGGAATTTATTCCGTTGTACCCTGAAATCCAACGGGTGCTCCTTCCATTATAGGCCTAGCTATGTTTCCTTTAAGTAGATTAGGGCCACAATGGGTATGTTTCTGAACACGGGACAAATGGGGGTATCCATTTTGGGGCGAAAGTCTTCATTCCTATGTACACTTTCCAAAAAAAACAGTTTTTAAATTGACACAATTGCCAAAAAAATGAAAATCGTAATTTTTTCCTTCTGCTTGGCTTAGATTCATTCAAAAACTGTGAAGTCAAAAAAGTCATTATACCCCTAGATAAATTCGTTAGGGGGTCTACTTTTCAAAATGGGGTCACTTGTGGGGGTTCTCCATAGTTTTGGTCACTCAATGGCTCTACAAGTGGGCAATGGGGCCTAAATCTCCTTCAAGCAAAATTTCTGTTCCGAAAGCCACCGATTGCTCCTTTCATTTTGGGCCCCATTGTGCATCCAAACGTAAGATTAGGGCCACAATGGGTATGTTTCTGAGCACAGGACAAACAGGGGTATCCATTCTGGGGTGCAAATCCTAATTTTCATGTGTACTATAGAAAAAAGTCCTGTCTTTAAAATGACATATTTGCAAAAATATGAAATTTTTGTTTTTCTCTTCTAAATTGCATTGACTCCTGAAAAAAAACTGTGGTGTTAAAATACTCATCACACCCCTCAGTGAATACGTTAAAGGGTGTAGTTTTTAAAATGGGGTCACTTGTGGGGGTATCTATCATTTTGGTCACTCAATGGCTCTACAAGTGGGCAATAGGGCCTAAATCTCCTTCAAGCAAAATTTCTGTTCCGAAAGCCACCGGTTGCTCCTTTCATTTTGGGCCCCATTGTGCATATAGACGTAATACTAGGGCCACAATGGGTATGTTTCTGTGCACAAGACAAACAGGGGTATCCATTTTGGGGTGCAAGTCTTCATTCATATATGTGTGGTACAAAAAAAACTGCTTTTGAAATGACAGAATTACCAAAAAATGAAAATCGTATTTTTTTTCCTTCGGCTTGGCTTAGATTCATTCAAAAACTGTGAAGTCAAAAAAGTCATCCTACCCCTAGATAAATTCGTTAAGGGGTCTACTTTTCAAAATGGGGTCACTTGTGGGCGTTCTCCATCGTTTTGGTCACTCAAGGGCTCTACAAGTGGGCAATGGGGACTAAATCTCCTTCAAGCAAAATTTCTGTTCCGAAAGCCACCGGTTGCTCCTTTCATTTTGGGCCCCATTGTGCATCCAGACATATGATTAGGGCCACAATGGGTATGTTTCTGAGCACGGGAGAAACAGGGGTATCCATTTTGGGGTGCAAGTCTTCATTCATATATGTGCTGTACAAAAAAACTGCTTTTAAAATGACAGAATTACCAAAAAAATGAAAATTGTAATTTTTTTCCTTCGGCTTGGCTTAGATTCATTCAAAAACTGTGATGTCAAAAAAGTCATTATACCCCTAGATAAATTCGTTAAGGGGTCTACTTTTCAAAATGGGGTCACTTGTGGGGGTTCTCCATAGTTTTGGTCACTCAATGGCTCTACAAGTGGGCAATGGGGCCTAAATCTCCTTCAAGCAAAATTTCTGTTCCGAAAGCCACCGATTGCTCCTTTCATTTTGGGCCCCATTGTGCATCCAAACATAAGATTAGGGCCACAATGGGTATGTTTCTGAGCACGGGACAAACAGGGGTATCCATTCTGGGGTGCAAATCCTAATTTTCATGTGTACTATAGAAAAAAGTCCTGTCTTTAAAATGACATATTTGCAAAATTATGAAATTTATGTTTTTCTCTTCTAAATTGCATTGACTCCTGAAAAAAAACTGTGGTGTTAAAATACTCATGACACCCCTCAGTGAATACGTTAAAGGGTGTAGTTTTTAAAATGGGGTCACTTGTGGGGGTATCTATCATTTTGACTCCTATGAGCCTTTCCAATCTTGGATTGGTGTAGGAAAACAAAGTGTTCCTCAAAATGCTGAAAAGTAATGTTACATTTGTACGTCTCCTAAATGGTTAAAAAAAAACGAAAGTTTTTCCAATGTGCGCCCAAAATAAAGTAAACGGATGGAAATATAAATCTTAGCAAAAATTTCTATATTATGTTTGCACATATTTGAGATATTGCAGTTGGAAATGTGAAAAAATGACGATTTTTTCAAAATTTTCCCAATTTTGGCGCTTTTAATAAATAAACACAAATTCTATAGGTCTTTTTTTTCCACCTAAATGAAGTACAACATGTGGCGATAAAACAATGTCAGAATCGCTTGGATATGCAAAACCTTTCTGGTCTTTTTCCATGCTAAAGTGACACGTGTCAGATTTGCAAAATTTGGCCTGGTCATTAAGGCGTAAACAGGCTTGGTCACTAAGGGGTTAAAGGTATCGTGGCAGGCCTCAAACAACACAAAATCAGCCTGCTCTCCTATTATAAACTTTATACTTTTAAGTCCCTGATCCTTGGCATTAATATTTTGAAAAACTCAAAGAGTCTATTCAGCTTGAATTCTCTTTTCACTGGCAGTAAGACAACATTCCATATCTAGTGATTAAACTCTGCTTCCCTCTAGCAAATACTGTTCCCACTAATGTTTTGCCTCTTCTGTCTACATAAATGGAACTTAAACTTCTCTCAAAAGACAAAATTTCCTGGGTTGGTCTTATTGTATTCTGTAAGATGCTAATACTTCCCAAAATTCTCTATTACTTTCGTACAATAACCCTATCCCCAACCTATATTAAGTAAATTCCCCCCCAAAATATCGAACTTCATCTGGAACAACAATAGACCCAGGGATGCTTTGTCTATTATTTACCTTCATCGTAAACAATGAGGTTTGGGTGTCCCAAATTTATGTTCCTACTATCATTCCACTGTTATCAATCAACTAAAAAATTGGGGCGCATGTTCCTCAGATTCCAGCTGGCCTTCCATAGAACGATATTTAAATGCTAGTAGATCATCCAAATTACTTCTACTTACACACGTTGACCTATTTAAATCCAAAGCTACATCCACCTGCCGTTCCGAAGGTGCTTTTCCTCCCTATGTTAGCTTCTATTCAGTCCTGGAAATTCTGTCAAGTTAAAGCTCAAAGTCTCACTGAAGGTCCTCTCCTATAGATGGTACTTAATTCCAGGTACACTTGTCAGATGTTCCACTAGTTCGAACAATCCTGGCTCCATATTCTACATGTTTTGGAGCCGCCCTTTTCTCTTTCCCTATTGGAAATACGTGTTGTCTCTAATATGAAGTATAACAGAGTGAATATCTCAAACAGCCCTGCAACACTACTGTTACTTCTTACTTCTAATTGGTTACCACCTCCTTTCCGAAGGCTGATATGTCATTCTCCTTTCTGCAAAATTGATTATAACTAGAAACTGGAAGTCTCCCATGTCTCCTCTATTATAGCTTTTATTTCTCTTGTTTTGGACCATAATACTAGTAACTCTCTAGGAACTACAATCACCCAAAACCATAATATCGAGATTATAGCCTAATTTGGGCATATCAGAATGGGTTTTAGAGCAATGGTATTGTAAAATCGGATTACCAATATTCCATCCTATTGGCAGCCACATATATTGGGATCAATTATCTTTCCCTTGGTTCTTTTATTAATTGACTATCCAACTTAAGGGGACTTTCACTCTTTTTATATAGTACCAGAGAGGTGTTATATATTTTTGGGTCTCCAGTAATCTGGGGACAACAGGGGATTATCCACCATCTACTACCCCTAGTCTGGAATCCACCCTCGCGGTCTACATAATCTCTACTCTTTGCTCCATTTTCCCGGACACAACCATTAGTTGGGGTCTGATATATGTTCGTCTGTTTGAGCCTTAGTATTTTAAGTTTATACAAATAAAGTTTAGTTTTAGAAGCACACGTCCTGTCTGTGAAGGGCTTTAAATCTTTGGATTGTGTCTGCCTCTGTGATTGGTATTTCTCTTGTTTTGGACCGTAATACTAGTAACTCTCTAGTCTTTTCTCTCTTTTCTCTCTAAAATTTTGAATTAGCATGTCCTACACACTGTATTGTTCCATATTTTATGTGTGCCAATGTATAATTTTCATACATTTGTACAAAAGTGCCTTTTAGCTTTTGTTTGTTACTTTATGAACAATTAAACAATCTTGTCTTTATAAGGAAGTAATATACACCCCTTAACCCTACAAAACCCAATATAACTTGAAAGCCCAAATTCTCAACACATTCCTTTACAATCTCACACTTACCTTTGACCAAACTCCTCTGTGATCGGCTCATTGCTGCAGATGGTCTGTCACTGGAGATCCCTGTATAAGACGCACAGAGTACATATATATACAGTATGTACACCAGTGTATACAGTGCAGCAGCTCAGTTTATATTGTATAAGCAGCCTGACGTACCAGATAGAAAGAAGCTGCTGGTCCTGCAGTCTGTATCTATGTGTCTATACCAGTTCTCTCCCCTACCAGCGAGAGATCCACAAGACACAGACAGCTCCTTTGGGTGGAGATCTGCACATGAATTATTATGTAACGGCCTCAAGCGGTTGAATGCAGCAGCAGTTTCATATAGTGAATATATATGTAATAGAGTCTGCGCTCAAAGGAGAAAAAAAGTAATATGCAATGAAAAAAAGAAGTACAATATAGATGGATTCACCTGTTGTGAGGCCCATCGGATGACAGGGCTCCACACCTACGGTCCAAGTTGGCCTTCGATAGTCACCACAGGCACATAATCCCATCAAATGCTGAATTATAGGGAGAGCAGCAATGGAAATATTCAGGGTTAGACGACCTCTGTCACAGAAAATGTCGTAGTCACAAAGTGAAAGAAAAAATATTCCTGCGCTTAAAGGTGCTTGAAGGTATAGTATAAAGAAGGACTTACTTCACAGGGGGACTTGGATGCCACCAGGTTCCCCCAATCCAGGTTTGCAGATTAAGATTCGCTAGATGTGATTTTCAATCGTTTATTCCGTATTAGTATGGGTACATATAGTAAGGATACATGCAAACAGATATACTCAACAAAAACATATCAATAAAAGTGGAATAGCCTGACAACGCATTTCGGGGTTTTGGTAACCTCTTTTTCAAGCTTAGTTTGGTAAAGCAAGTGCTTACTTTTATAGGGGTATTGTGAATCGGTCAGTGTTGAAGCAGGATCACCTGAAGCACATGGCATCATACGCTTACCTTTAAGCCTTACCAATCACTTATCAAATAAATAAATGACACAGACACCATTATTGGATAAATAAGGCCGTGGCATTTATTAAGGGGGTTATTAACAATGGGGATAAATTTAACCGATTAATAAATACAACACTTGCATGTAAACTCTGTCTTATAGACACGAGTTTACCACCACCAAACTCTCCCCAAGTTTACCTGCCCACCCGCCTAAGACAGGCGACAACCCCCCACCAGGTCATGTCATCCACTAAGGACATGTCCCCCCCCCCCCCAACCAACCACAGCCTCCTCAATCCTAAATCCAAATTAAAAATATCTAATGCAATTTCTGACAAGTGCACTATGTCACCCCTATAGAAACCCTTAACAAAACCTTCTAGATCACAGGTGTCAAACGCAAGGCCCACGGGCCGAATCTGGCTCGCCACCTCATTTTCTGTGGCCCACCAGCTGTGTAGCAAGTTCCCTCATCCTCCGTGCTGCTATCCGTATGCGATCTTCTATCGCCTCGTTCTGTCTCAGTAGAGCAGACAGTAACAGAAGAGTGCCGATAGCACACTGACAACAGCCGCGGAGGAGGGAAGAAGACTGCAGAGAACATGATCTCTAACAATGTGTTGCCTCAGTAGGTCCTCCATGCCAGAATCCAATGCTCACGCCAATGCTACTATGTTGCTTTATTTCAGAAGAAGATGGTCCCATCAGCCCTGCGGCTCCATATATCTCCACTGCTCTGTCCCACTGCGCTAATCACACAGCTGCTGCCAAGCTCCCTGCTTCTGCCTGACAACCAGGGTAGGCTCTCGCCATTTTAATCTAGCCAAACCACTGCTGTCGTCAGCCTTTCCATCACAAGGCAGAACCCACTCTCTACCACCTTTCCTGACCCTGCAATGACCTTGTAGCACATTATTAACCAACGACACCCTCCCCCCCTTACCATAGAGGGGAACATAATCAGTCAACCATTTTACAGATTGCTCCCCGATTCCATAAGGCTTTCCCTCCTAATTGTCCCTCAAGTCTTACAGACTGGTTTGACTTTGGGCCAAATCCTGGAGTGACATCTGAGGTACCCTAGTCTTCACTCTTTGTCTCAACCAGTCGAAAAGTGGGCTTCACTGTGGGGTCCCCAGGAAAGTAGTCGGGAAGTGGTCCTAGTACTGGAACGGTTGCCACTACTAGGCAAGGTACCTGGGCGTGTGAATAGGAATGTAATCAGATGATCCAGGCTGGGATAGGCAGCACACTTTAGCAAGAAGAACAAAACCAGGTCCGGTTAAGAGAACAGGTTCAGTATGGTAATCCAGGGCAGAAGTCAAGGCAGGTGAAATGTAACCCTGTTGCTTCACTGGCTCTCTGAGAGAGCAGCCAAGCACGCACACCCGACAGGCCACACTCAAAGCCGCAGCAGATGCCAGGGAAGCAGGGGACTGCATACTCTGACTGTCATAGGTGGCGAGTCGGCAGCTGGGGCCACACTTTGTAAAAGTAACTCCCTTACACTCCCTCTTCTTTTATCCGAAAAGACAGTAAAACATCTTCAAAAGTATGGAAGTATATTTTTTAAGAGGTTCCCAGAAATTTTGTCCAAAAGCCTTTCCATTCCACCAAATATAATAGCTTCTCTCTCATCTTCTTTACATCCAAAATTCATCCTACCTCATATTCTATAATTCATATAATGTATTATATTATAATGTATTTATGCTTGAAAAAAGGCGTAGTTGCATAATAAATTTAATATAATTTAAACCTACGGACCAACGGGTCTTTTGAAATTCCTCTGGATCCCAGAGCGCGGGGGAGCCTTTTTACATTTTCCTATTGATCTACACAAAAGCCTGGTCATCTGGTAGGCTTTACTCCTTGGGACATCTCTCCAGACGGCTGGATTCAGGTTTAAAGGAGGATGACAGGCGAACGTGGACACTAGGTGCTGGTGGATTCTCCATCCAGGTGACTGCTTGCCAGCATCATTTCTTCTATATATATATTTTGAAGATAAGGCTCTGACAGTTATTCTATCATTTCTACATTAAGAAGAGGTAAGCCGTGATCTTTGAAAATACGTTCGATGAACAGCTGTGTCAGGCAAGAAGTGGAAGGTAAACCCATGAGAGGTACAGAATAAGCCATCTTAGAGAATCTGTCAATAACCTAGATCACTGAACAGCCAGAAGAGAGAGGCAGATTCATAATGAAGTCCATGACTATTTGCAGCCAGAGAGATTCTGAAACTGGCTGTGGCATAACAGTACATTTACATGGCCTGATAGTCGCCCTAAGGCCCCATGTCCATGGGGAAAATCAGGCCCGCCGCGGATTCTTCATGTAGAATCCGTAGCAGGTCCCTCCTGCCCCGCGGACATGAGGCCTAAAAATCAGAATAAACTCACCTGCTCCGGACGATGCGGATCTTCCTTCCTTCGTGGCCATATCTTCTTTCTTCGGCCGGGCGGATGTGCTCAGCACGCCGGCGGCGTGCCGCGCGCATGCGCCGAGCACATCTGCCGGGCCGAAGAAAAAAGATCCGGCCGCGAAGAAGGGAAGAACCGCATCGTCCGGAGCAGGTGAGTTTAATTCTGGTACGGGTCTCCTGCGGATCCGGACGGCTTCCATAGGCTTCAATAGAAGCCTGCGGAGCCGTTCCCGCGGTAGACCCGCACGAAAATGGAGCATGTCCGTTTTTTTCCTGCACGCGGATCCGGGCCTGATGGGTAAAATGACATCTGCAGGTATTTAACTACCTGCCGGTATTCAATGCATCCGTATGGGGCGTGGATCCGCGTGCGGGAGAAACTGCGGATTTTAAGCCCGTGGACATGAGGCCTAATAATTGCTGAAAAGAGTGATTATGGGTGAGTATAGTCCCATGTAAACACGGGTCATGACAGAGTGTGTGGGCTAGAATCACTCACTTGTTAGAGTAGTTTAGTTTTTAGCTCAGATGAACAACTAGCAACTGTCTGCCTGTTTAAGTGGGCAGACGTTCATCTATGGATGACTGCCTGTTTTCTTTAAATGGAGGCGGGCGTAAGAGATCTTCAACACGTTCCACCTCCATTCAGAGAAGTGATCATCGCTCCTGTGTAACAGCATCCTTTTATCAAGGCTCACACTGGGCCGAAATGTCGCATTTTAAGGAGATTTGAATAAAGAAGGCACCTTATGCTGCTATATGCCTTTTAAAGAATCCCTGGTGTGCTGCTCCATCATTCTCTTTTTGGACAACACTTTCAAAGGATCCAGGAAGTCGGGAATCCATTGAAGCGTGCACCCTGTCAGGCTCTCCGATCTACATTTACATTGGTAGTGAATTTTGCTGTGCTGCTGGTCTCTTCCTTTGATCTTATGATGGTAGCATCTTCACCTGTAACTCACACAGTCACTCACTTACAGACAGGTGTTCGTTAATATTCCTTAGTAACTGAGGCCGCAGGGGTTTGTAGTGGATGTAGTCTGCCCGTAAACTGTACGATGAGTAATCAGGGGCAGGGAATGTAACTCACTCATGGACACAGAGCCCAGGGGACTGATCACTTGTTGGTGACATCATCACTGGTCCTGTAAGCACACGGCTGCTGTCAGGCTCTGCATGTTTTATGTTTAAGGACCTTTGATGATGTCACCGTCATGTGATCATGGGAGGAACATGTAACTCACTAAACTTAATCCTAAAGGACTGTGCGTTCTGCGCGATATGGACTTGACTGTATTGTGGATCATGTGTTGCACGATGATACCATGAAAGCCGCACAGTGTGCACGGACATTTAAGAAAGAGTTGTCTGAGAACTGTGTTGCTGACCGGGTGGGGCAAGAAAAGTCCATTAACCCCGGCATGTCATGTGTGGGGGATGGTGGGATTTATTCTGTGCCTAACATGTGTAGATATGTTTCCCTAATGAAGTCAGGATGTGAACAGGGTGCAATGAGTGCAGCCAACGCCCATGTGGGAGCATGTGCAAGTGTACCTCTAGTGAGAGGGGGAAGTAATAGTGAAGATAGGGTGAGTAGTACTATGCCTTCAGAGAGAGAAAAGATAGATTGTATTAAATCTGCAAAAAAGAGAAAAAAGAAGAAAAAGGCTGCTGTTAGTGAGACAAGTGAGATTGTCAGTGCAGATCCTGAGATTCAGGGTGAGGCAGCAAGAGAACGCTTGGTTAAAATTCAGGAGGGATTTGCACCAAGACAAACGTATATAAAGTTTCTGGGAGAAGCATGTCAAACTGCTAATGTAAGACTTAACACACAGTTTGAGAAAGAAAGGACTATCTTGTGTCTCCTTGGAGAAGAGGCCAAGAGGCAAAGGCTGTTAGCAGAGGAGCAGACAGATAAATTCCTAACAGAAAAGAAAAGTATTCTTCAAGACGTTGAGCAGCTGAAAGCAAAGAGTACAACTCTCTTAAAGGAGAATGAGCATCTTGAGAGATTGGCTAAGGAGGAAGCTGATCACTGGGTGTTGCTGGAACAGAAGAATGTTCACTGTGAACAGAGCTTAGAAGAGATGAAAAGTGAGAAAAAGAAGTATGAGGGATATCTTTTAACAGCCCATGAAGATACAAGACCTCAGAGATGTAGCCAGAGATGAGGCTGATCACAGAGTATGTCTGGAGGCACAATCAGTGCAGTATGAACAGTACTGTAAGAAACTGCAAATGAAAACCCAAGAGTTGGAGATGATGTGTTGCGAGTTAGAAAGAACTTCTACAGATGCACGTAATCAAACTACAGGTTTGCAGAATCAGGTTGCAGAGTTGAAAATGCAGCTAGCAAAGAAAAATGGTGACTTGAAGTACCAACTACGTCAGCTCAAGGAAGAGCTGGAAATAGAGAAAGCTGCTTGCAGTCAGGCAGAGAAGCAAGCAGAGATCTTGAAAGACTTACTAGATTATAAAGAAAACCAGGAAGCACTGCATGGTGTCCCAGCTACAGATGAGCTTGGAGGAGAAAGCTGAAATACATGGAATCCAAATCCAGGAGCTGGAAAGGAGTCATGCTGTAGTTGTTGGGAAACTGTCCAAGCAGTTGAAGCAAATTGAAAAAGTGAAAGAAACATGGAAAAGTGAGTGTCTTGAGCTGACCCAAAAGGTGAAGGGGTTGTTGGAAGACAAGTGTGCATATGAGTGCAAGAGAAATGCAGTGGAAATGCAGCTACAAGAGCTACAAGTAAGTCACTGAAAGTGACAGTGTGCAGACAGCGTTGTCTGAGCAGGTGAAGAGACTGCAGGTGAAGCTAGAAGCTCAGAGTGAAGAGTTCCAGAAGTTACTGCAAGAAGAGACACAGCAGAGGCTTGGTCTCAGTGCAGACCTGAAGACTATGCAAGATGAGAAAAATGCATTCCTCAAGCAGTTAGAGAAAGATGCAGAAGCTAAGAGAAACCTGTCAAAACAGATTGCAACACTTCAGGCTGAGGTGTCTAAAATATAGACTGTAGAAGAGTGCTGTGTGCTTGGATTCTGTGGAAGATCAGAAAAAAGAAATACAAGAGGAGTTAGAAGCTACAAGGCAGCAGTATGAAGAGAAGATGGCTGCCTGTGATAAGCTTGAGAAGGTTAAAGTACATCTTCAGCAAGAGACAGAAGGTGCTTCTGTGAAGCTTGGTCTCCAAAGGGAGCTTGATCACAGTCCTTTGGCGGGGACACCTCCCGTTGTGCCCTCCAAGCACTGTAGTCAGCCTCCAACACTGACCAGTGGGGTTTCTCTGGCCACTTTGCCACTGGACACCCGTACATACACAAGTCCATCTGAAAGCACCCCCAGCATGGCTCTTTCTGATTGCCTCCTGCACCGCCCACCATCTTGACTGCCCAGACCATAACACACAAACAAGTTCACTAACTTGCATTGCAGACGTCTTCTGCTTGGTCCTCTGTTGCTCTGCAAGGCAACCGCAGCCTTCGGCCTCCTGGCCCTTTAACTGCAGCTTCGGCCTCCTGGCCCTTTGAACACTGCACACCGCACACTCTGCCTCCTGGCCTTTTTAATGCTGCATACAGCAAGTATCCCACACTTGGCCTCCTGGCCCTTTGTGCGCCACTCTAGATCTTGCCAACGCATCCTCTACTATATGTAGCAAGGGGGGTACTCTTGCCTCGGGATCGCTGACCTCTCATACCAGAAATGGCGCCCCACACGGGTAAACACGGCTCAGGACTAGCGTATCTCTTTGTCTGGCTCCTGCCAACATTTATTCCACAGCACAGCATATCACATCACATCATGTGCATAAGCACCCCAACTTGAGTGGGAGTCCACTAGGAGTCTTGTCTCTGGCCCTCTACAGGCCCCCCTGTGCACTGCACCGCTACAGTATATACTGAGGAGAATGTAACCGTCGACCTGTGTGTATATACTGAGGAGAATGTAACCGACAACCTGTGTGTATATACTGAGGAAAATGTAACTGATGACCTGTGTGTATATACTGAGGAGAATGTAACTGATGGACCTGTGTGTATATACTGAAGGTAATGTAACCAATGGACCTGTGTGTATATACTGAGGAGAATGTAACCGACGAACTGTGTGTATATACTGAGGAAAATGTAACTGATGACCTGTGTGTATATACTGAGAAGAATGTAACCAATGGACCTGTGTGTATATACTGAGGAGAATGTAACCGACGACCTGTGTGTATATACTGAGGGGAATGTAACCGACGACCTGTGTGTATAAACTGATGAGAATGTAACCGATGACCTGTGTGTATAAAGTGAGGAGAATGTAACCGACGAACTGTGTGTATATACTGAAGAGAATGTAACCGACGACCTGTGTGTATATACTGAGGAGAATGTAACCGACGGACCTGTTTGTATATACTGAGGAGAATGTAACCGACGGACCTGTGTGTATATACTGAGGAGAATGTAACCGACAGACCTGTGTGTATATACTGAGAAGTATGTAACCGATGGACCTGTGTGTATATACTCAGGAGAATGTAACCAACGGACCTGTGTGTATATACTGAGGAGAATGTAACCGACGGACCTGTGTGTATATACTGAGGAGAATGTAACCGACGGACCTGTGTGTATATACTGAGGAGAATGTTACCGACGGACCTGTGAGTATATACTGAGGAGAATGTAACCGATGGATCTGTGTGTATATACTAAGGAGAATGTAACCGACGGACCTGTGTGTATATACTGAGGAGAATGTAACCGACGGATCTGTGTGTATATACTGAGGAGAATGTAACCCATGGACCTGTGTGTATATACTGAGGAGAATGTAACCCACGGACCTGTGTGTATATACTGAGGAGAATGTAACCCACGGACCTGTGTGTGTATATACTGAGGAGAATGTAACCCACGGACCTGTGTGTGTATATACTGAGGAGAATATAACCCACGGACCTGTGTGTGTATATACTGAGGAGAATGTAACCCACGGACCTGTGTATGTATATACTGAGGAGAATGTAACCCACGGACCTGTGTGTGTATATACTGAGGAGAATGTAACCCACGGACCTGTGTGTATATACTGAGGAGAATGTAACCCACGGACCTGTGTGTGTATATACTGAGGAGAATGTAACCCACGGACCTGTGTGTGTATATACTGAGAATGTAACCCACGGACCTGTGTGTGTATATACTGAGGAGAATGTAACCCACGAACCTGTGTGTGTATATACTGAGGAGAATGTAACCGACGACCTGTGTGTATATACTGAGGAGAATGTAACCGACGGACCTGTTTGTATATACTGAGGAGAATGTAACCGACGGACCTGTGTGTATATACTGAGGAGAATGTAACCGACAGACCTGTGTGTATATACTGAGAAGTATGTAACCGATGGACCTGTGTGTATATACTCAGGAGAATGTAACCAACGGACCTGTGTGTATATACTGAGGAGAATGTAACAGACGGACCTGTGTGTATATACTGAGGAGAATGTTACCGACGGACCTGTGAGTATATACTGAGGAGAATGTAACCGATGGACCTGTGTGTATATACTGAGGAGAATGTAACCGACGGATCTGTGTGTATATACTGAGGAGAATGTAACCCATGGACCTGTGTGTATATACTGAGGAGAATGTAACCGACGGATCTGTGTGTATATACTGAGGAGAATGTAACCCATGGACCTGTGTGTATATACTGAGGAGACTGTAACCCACGGACCTGTGTGTATATACTGAGGAGAATGTAACCAACGGACCTGTGTGTATATACTGAGGAGAATGTTACCGACGGACCTGTGAGTATATACTGAGGAGAATGTAACCGATGGATCTGTGTGTATATACTAAGGAGAATGTAACCCACGGACCTGTGTGTATATACTGAGGAGAATGTAACCCACGGACCTGTGTGTATATACTGAGGAGAATGTAACCCACGGACCTTTGTGTGTATATACTGAGGAGAATGTAACCCACGGACCTGTGTGTGTATATACTGAGGAGAATGTTACCCCACGGACCTGTGTGTGTATATACTGAGGAGAATGTAACCCACGGACCTATGTGTGTATATACTGAGGAGAATGTAACCCACGGACCTGTGTGTGTATATACTGAGGAGAATGTAACCCACGGACCTGTGTGTGTATATACTGAGGAGAATGTAACCCACGGACCTGTGTGTGTATATACTGAGGAGAATGTCACCCACGGACCTGTGTGTGTATATACTGAGGAGAATGTAACCCACGAACCTGTGTGTGTATATACTGAGGAGAATGTAACCCACGGACCTGTGTGTGTATATACTGAGGAGAATGTAACCCACGGACCTGTGTGTGTATATACTGAGGAGAATGTAACCCACGGACCTGTGTGTGTATATACTGAGGAGAATGTAACCCACGGACCTGTGTGTGTATATACTGAGGAGAATGTAACCCACGGACCTGTGTGTGTATATACTGAGGAGAATGTAACCCACGAACCTGTGTGTGTATATACTGAGGAGAATGTAGCCGACGGACCTGTGTGTATATGCTGAGGAGAATGTAACTGACCTCCTGTGTGCATATACTGAAAGGCTCTAAAGAACATAAGGAAGTGGCCATTGACTGCAGGCTGGAGAATGTCTTTAAGGCTAAGAAGGGCCTGCAACCTCCAGTCTGGGGGTACATTTGAATAAAAAGGGGTGATACTTTTAAGGGTAAAAAGTCAGGAGAGTTGGAAGGGTGGCACATTCTGCAGGCAGACATCGGTACATACAGTCTGAGGAGAATCTTAACTGACCTCTGTGTGTATATAGTGGAAAGAATCTAACTGACCTCTGTGTATATACTGAGGAGAATCTTAACTGACCTCTGTGTATATACTGAGGAGAATCTTAACTGACCTCTGTGTATATACTGAAAGAATCTAACTGACCTCTGTGTGTATATAGTGGAAAGAATCTAACTGACCTCTGTGTATATACTGAGGAGAATCTTAACTGACCTCTGTGTATATATACTGAAAAGAATCTAACTGACCTCTGTGTGTATATACTGAGGAGAATATAACTGACGGTATTAGTGTATTTTGACGCCACCAGAAGCTAGGGGTTTGACAGGGAGAACGCCCCTCTCACACCCCTAGCTCCCGATTGTCTCAAGACAGGAAAGTCCTAACTGCACAGTGTGCATTGATTAGTGCCTGGGCTGCTGCTGCAGTCGCCTCAGCCTGGGGCTTACTGGGACGAACTGTGTGTATATACTGAGGAAAATGTAACTGATGACCTGTGTGTATATACTGAGAAGAATGTAACCAATGGAGCTGTGTGTATATACTGAGGAGAATGTAACCGACGACCTGTGTGTATATACTGAGGGGAATGTAACCGACGACCTGTGTGTATAAACTGATGAGAATGTAACCGATGACCTGTGTGTATAAAGTGAGGAGAATGTAACCGACGAACTGTGTGTATATACTGAAGAGAATGTAACCGACGACCTGTGTGTATATACTGAGGAGAATGTAACCGACGGACCTGTTTGTATATACTGAGGAGAATGTAACCGACGGACCTGTGTGTATATACTGAGGAGAATGTAACCGACAGACCTGTGTGTATATACTGAGAAGTATGTAACCGATGGACCTGTGTGTATATACTCAGGAGAATGTAACCAACGGACCTGTGTGTATATACTGAGGAGAATGTAACCGACGGACCTGTGTGTATATACTGAGGAGAATGTAACCGACGGACCTGTGTGTATATACTGAGGAGAATGTTACCGACGGACCAGTGAGTATATACTGAGGAGAATGTAACCGATGGATCTGTGTGTATATACTAAGGAGAATGTAACCGACGGACCTGTGTGTATATACTGAGGAGAATGTAACCGACGGATCTGTGTGTATATACTGAGGAGAATGTAACCCATGGACCTGTGTGTATATACTGAGGAGAATGTAACCCACGGACCTGTGTGTATATACTGAGGAGAATGTAACCCACGGACCTGTGTGTGTATATACTGAGGAGAATGTAACCCACGGACCTGTGTGTGTATATACTGAGGAGAATGTAACCCACGGACCTGTGTATGTATATACTGAGGAGAATGTAACCCACGGACCTGTGTGTGTATATACTGAGGAGAATGTAACCCACGGACCTGTGTGTATATACTGAGGAGAATGTAACCCACGGACCTGTGTGTGTATATACTGAGGAGAATGTAACCCACGGACCTGTGTGTGTATATACTGAGAATGTAACCCACGGACCTGTGTGTGTATATACTGAGGAGAATGTAACCCACGAACCTGTGTGTGTATATACTGAGGAGAATGTAACCGACGACCTGTGTGTATATACTGAGGAGAATGTAACCGACGGACCTGTTTGTATATACTGAGGAGAATGTAACCGACGGACCTGTGTGTATATACTGAGGAGAATGTAACCGACAGACCTGTGTGTATATACTGAGAAGTATGTAACCGATGGACCTGTGTGTATATACTCAGGAGAATGTAACCAACGGACCTGTGTGTATATACTGAGGAGAATGTAACAGACGGACCTGTGTGTAAATACTGAGGAGAATGTTACCGACGGACCTGTGAGTATATACTGAGGAGAATGTAACCGATGGACCTGTGTGTATATACTGAGGAGAATGTAACCGACGGATCTGTGTGTATATACTGAGGAGAATGTAACCCATGGACCTGTGTGTATATACTGAGGAGAATGTAACCGACGGATCTGTGTGTATATACTGAGGAGAATGTAACCCATGGACCTGTGTGTATATACTGAGGAGACTGTAACCCACGGACCTGTGTGTATATACTGAGGAGAATGTAACCAACGGACCTGTGTGTATATACTGAGGAGAATGTTACCGACGGACCTGTGAGTATATACTGAGGAGAATGTAACCGATGGATCTGTGTGTATATACTAAGGAGAATGTAACCCACGGACCTGTGTGTATATACTGAGGAGAATGTAACCCACGGACCTGTGTGTATATACTGAGGAGAATGTAACCCACGGACCTTTGTGTGTATATACTGAGGAGAATGTAACCCACGGACCTGTGTGTGTATATACTGAGGAGAATGTTACCCCACGGACCTGTGTGTGTATATACTGAGGAGAATGTAACCCACGGACCTATGTGTGTATATACTGAGGAGAATGTAACCCACGAACCTGTGTGTGTATATACTGAGGAGAATGTAACCCACGGACCTGTGTGTGTATATACTGAGGAGAATGTAACCCACGGACCTGTGTGTGTATATACTGAGGAGAATGTCACCCACGGACCTGTGTGTGTATATACTGAGGAGAATGTAACCCACGAACCTGTGTGTGTATATACTGAGGAGAATGTAACCCACGGACCTGTGTGTGTATATACTGAGGAGAATGTCACCCACGGACCTGTGTGTGTATATACTGAGGAGAATGTAACCCACGGACCTGTGTGTGTATATACTGAGGAGAATGTAACCCACGGACCTGTGTGTGTATATACTGAGGAGAATGTAACCCACGGACCTGTGTGTGTATATACTGAGGAGAATGTAACCCACGAACCTGTGTGTGTATATACTGAGGAGAATGTAGCCGACGGACCTGTGTGTATATGCTGAGGAGAATGTAACTGACCTCCTGTGTGCATATACTGAAAGGCTCTAAAGAACATAAGGAAGTGGCCATTGACTGCAGGCTGGAGAATGTCTTTAAGGCTAAGAAGGGCCTGCAACCTCCAGTCTGGGGGTACATTTGAATAAAAAGGGGTGATACTTTTAAGGGTAAAAAGTCAGGAGAGTTGGAAGGGTGGCACATTCTGCAGGCAGACATCGGTACATACAGTCTGAGGAGAATCTTAACTGACCTCTGTGTGTATATAGTGGAAAGAATCTAACTGACCTCTGTGTATATACTGAGGAGAATCTTAACTGACCTCTGTGTATATACTGAGGAGAATCTTAACCGACCTCTGTGTATATACTGAAAGAATCTAACTGACCTCTGTGTGTATATAGTGGAAAGAATCTAACTGACCTCTGTGTATATACTGAGGAGAATCTTAACTGACCTCTGTGTATATATACTGAAAAGAATCTAACTGACCTCTGTGTGTATATACTGAGGAGAATATAACTGACGGTATTAGTGTATTTTGACGCCACCAGAAGCTAGGGGTTTGACAGGGAGAACGCCCCTCTCACACCCCTAGCTCCCGATTGTCTCAAGACAGGAAAGTCCTAACTGCACAGTGTGCATTGATTAGTGCCTGGGCTGCTGCTGCAGTCGCCTCAGCCTGGGGCTTACTGGGACGAACTGTGTGTATATACTGAGGAAAATGTAACTGATGACCTGTGTGTATATACTGAGAAGAATGTAACCAATGGAGCTGTGTGTATATACTGAGGAGAATGTAACCGACGACCTGTGTGTATATACTGAGGGGAATGTAACCGACGACCTGTGTGTATAAACTGATGAGAATGTAACCGATGACCTGTGTGTATAAAGTGAGGAGAATGTAACCGACGAACTGTGTGTATATACTGAAGAGAATGTAACCGACGACCTGTGTGTATATACTGAGGAGAATGTAACCGACGGACCTGTTTGTATATACTGAGGAGAATGTAACCGACGGACCTGTGTGTATATACTGAGGAGAATGTAACCGACAGACCTGTGTGTATATACTGAGAAGTATGTAACCGATGGACCTGTGTGTATATACTCAGGAGAATGTAACCAACGGACCTGTGTGTATATACTGAGGAGAATGTAACCGACGGACCTGTGTGTATATACTGAGGAGAATGTAACCGACGGACCTGTGTGTATATACTGAGGAGAATGTTACCGACGGACCTGTGAGTATATACTGAGGAGAATGTAACCGATGGATCTGTGTGTATATACTAAGGAGAATGTAACCGACGGACCTGTGTGTATATACTGAGGAGAATGTAACCGACGGATCTGTGTGTATATACTGAGGAGAATGTAACCCATGGACCTGTGTGTATATACTGAGGAGAATGTAACCCACGGACCTGTGTGTATATACTGAGGAGAATGTAACCCACGGACCTGTGTGTGTATATACTGAGGAGAATGTAACCCACGGACCTGTGTGTGTATATACTGAGGAGCATATAACCCACGGACCTGTGTGTGTATATACTGAGGAGAATGTAACCCACGGACCTGTGTGTGTATATACTGAGGAGAATGTAACCCACGGACCTGTGTGTGTATATACTGAGGAGAATGTAACCCACGGACCTGTGTGTATATACTGAGGAGAATGTAACCCACGGACATGTGTGTGTATATACTGAGGAGAATGTAACCCACGGACCTGTGTGTGTATATACTGAGGAGAATGTAACCCACGGACCTGTGTGTGTATATACTGAGGAGAATGTAACCCACGAACCTGTGTGTGTATATACTGAGGAGAATGTAACCGACGGACCTGTTTGTATATACTGAGGAGAATGTAACCGACGGACCTGTGTGTATATACTGAGGAGAATGTAACCGACAGACCTGTGTGTATATACTGAGAAGTATGTAACCGATGGACCTGTGTGTATATACTCAGGAGAATGTAACCAACGGACCTGTGTGTATATACTGAGGAGAATGTAACAGACGGACCTGTGTGTATATACTGAGGAGAATGTTACCGACGGACCTGTGAGTATATACTGAGGAGAATGTAACCGATGGACCTGTGTGTATATACTGAGGAGAATGTAACCGACGGATCTGTGTGTATATACTGAGGAGAATGTAACCCATGGACCTGTGTGTATATACTGAGGAGAATGTAACCGACGGATCTGTGTGTATATACTGAGGAGAATGTAACCCATGGACCTGTGTGTATATACTGAGGAGACTGTAACCCACGGACCTGTGTGTATATACTGAGGAGAATGTAACCCACGGACCTGTGTGTATATACTGAGGAGAATGTAACCGACGGACTTGTGTGTATATACTGAGGAGAATGTTACCGACGGACCTGTGAGTATATACTGAGGAGAATGTAACCGATGGATCTGTGTGTATATACTAAGGAGAATGTAACCCACGGACCTGTGTGTATATACTGAGGAGAATGTAACCCACGGACCTGTGTGTATATACTGAGGAGAATGTAACCCACGGACCTTTGTGTGTATATACTGAGGAGAATGTAACCCACGGACCTGTGTGTGTATATACTGAGGAGAATGTAACCCACGGACCTGTGTGTGTATATACTGAGGAGAATGTTACCCCACGGACCTGTGTGTGTATATACTGAGGAGAATGTAACCCACGGACCTGTGTGTGTATATACTGAGGAGAATGTAACCCACGGACCTGTGTGTGTATATACTGAGGAGAATGTAACCCACGGACCTGTGTGTGTATATACTGAGGAGAACGTAACCCACGGACCTGTGTGTGTATATACTGAGGAGAATGTCACCCACGGACCTGTGTGTGTATATACTGAGGAGAATGTAACCCACGAACCTGTGTGTGTATATACTGAGGAGAATGTAACCCACGGACCTGTGTGTGTATATACTGAGGAGAATGTAACCCACGGACCTGTGTGTGTATATACTGAGGAGAATGTAACCCACGGACCTGTGTGTGTATATACTGAGGAGAATGTAACCCACGGACCTGTGTGTGTATATACTGAGGAGAATGTAACCCACGGACCTGTGTGTGTATATACTGAGGAGAATGTAACCCACGAACCTGTGTGTGTATATACTGAGGAGAATGTAGCCGACGGACCTGTGTGTATATGCTGAGGAGAATGTAACTGACCTCCTGTGTGCATATACTGAAAGGCTCTAAAGAACATAAGGAAGTGGCCATTGACTGCAGGCTGGAGAATGTCTTTAAGGCTAAGAAGGGCCTGCAACCTCCAGTCTGGGGGTACATTTGAATAAAAAGGGGTGATACTTTTAAGGGTAAAAAGTCAGGAGAGTTGGAAGGGTGGCACATTCTGCAGGCAGACATCGGTACATACAGTCTGAGGAGAATCTTAACTGACCTCTGTGTGTATATAGTGGAAAGAATCTAACTGACCTCTGTGTATATACTGAGGAGAATCTTAACTGACCTCTGTGTATATACTGAGGAGAATCTTAACTGACCTCTGTGTATATACTGAAAGAATCTAACTGACCTCTGTGTGTATATAGTGGAAAGAATCTAACTGACCTCTGTGTATATACTGAGGAGAATCTTAACTGACCTCTGTGTATATATACTGAAAAGAATCTAACTGACCTCTGTGTGTATATACTGAGGAGAATATAACTGACGGTATTAGTGTATTTTGACGCCACCAGAAGCTAGGGGTTTGACAGGGAGAACGCCCCTCTCACACCCCTAGCTCCCGATTGTCTCAAGACAGGAAAGTCCTAACTGCACAGTGTGCATTGATTAGTGCCTGGGCTGCTGCTGCAGTCGCCTCAGCCTGGGGCTTACTGGTCTTCTCAGGCGTACATTATTAGATGTTAATGTTGCCATTTTTGGCCTGTGTTAACATCTAATAATGTAAGGCTCCGAAGGAAAGTAACCCTCGGGCTGAGGCTGCAGCCCAGGCACTAATCAATACGCACACAGAAGCCGCAGGGATTCCGGCTGTCAGGTCCGTGCCGTGCTTGCCACCTCTGTGCTCCCTGACGCCCGTTGCACCCCAGCTCACTACTCTCTATTCTTTTTTCGCAGCAGCAGTCCGCGCATGTGCTACACCGCCGGGACAGCCGCCTGCCGTCTGTCCGCTGTGCTGTGTCCCGGCATCCGCCTGTCACCTCCGTGTGGACCGGCACCTCAGGGCTCCATAACGTCAGCTTCCCCGCTCTCCGGTCTGAATTTCTGCAGCCGCAGGATGCGCTTCGCCGCCGATCCAGGCGGGTGGCCGGCCGGTCTGTGCAGTGTCCTGCTAGGCATCCTAATACCTTTGTGCTGTCTGCCGCCGGCTCGGGGCTCCATTATGTCGGCTACCCCCACACTGCTCTCTGCTGCTGCCAATCCTTTAGTGTCCTTCCAGGACCTACAGGGCAAGCAGCCATGCAGCCAATCACGTTCAGGGGGTGTCATCCCCTGTCAATCTTGACTTCACCAACAGTGCCTGGTGGCATCAAGATACACTAATACCCTAACTGACCTCTGTGTATATATACTGAGGAGAATATAACTAACCTCTGTGTGTATATACTGAGGAGAATCTAACTGACCTCTGTGTGCATATACTGCGGAGGATATAACTAACCTCTGTGTGTATATACTGAGGAGAATCGACCTCACCTCTGTGTGTATATACTGAGGAGAATGTAATTGACCTCTGTGTACATATATTCCATAGCAAATAGGACGAAAGTGTGTTTGCCCTAATGTTGTTTTTACAGTTAACTCCCATTTTTTGTTTCTTCATTTTTGTCTTTTCTTACCCCTTTCTAAAAAGCACATTTTTCTGTTTGTCTAACTGTCTGAGGGCTTATTTTTTGGCACAAGCTGTACTTTTCAAAGGTACTATTTAATGTACCATATAATGTATCGAAAGACATTTAAGAATTTCTAAGTTGATTGAAATTAAAAGAAAATGCAACTGCACCATGTTTGAGGAGGTTCTTGTTTTTATGGCATGACAAAAATCCTAACTTTTTTCTGTGGGTCGGTACAGTTACGGTGATAACAAATGTCTATAGGTTTTTTGTTATACTACTGGAAAAAAAAGTATATGTAAAAAGAATACTTTCTGTTGCCATTTTCTGACTGCCATAGGCCGCCTGCACACGGGCGGAAATCCCGCGGCGGTATTTCCCGCGGGATTTCCGCCACTGAAAGTTTGCATAGGAATGCATTACAATACGCACTCCTATGCTGACGGCCGCGGTTTGGCCGCGCGAAATCTCGCGCGGCAAACAAACCGCGGCATGTCCTATTTTTGTGCGGGGCACGCACTCACCCGGCCGCCGGCTCCGGCCGGCGCATGCGCCGGCTGCGCCGCAGCCGGCACATGAAAGGGCCGGGGCCGCCAGGCGCGGGTGAGTACGCGCTCGTCCCTGCAGGCTCTCGGGTCGAGTCCAGCGGCGAGAATTCTCGCTGCCGGATCCGACCCGCTCGTCTGCAGGCGGCCATAACCTTTAGATTTTTCATTCTATATGGGATGCTTCATTTTTTGCGAAAGCCCTGTGGTTTTTACTGGTACCCTTTTGGGGTACATGCAACTTTTTGATCACTTTTTATTTTATTTTGGAAAATAGGTGAGCAAAAAAAGCGCAATTGTAGCATTGTGTATTTTTTTCTGACGGTTTTATCCTGCAGATAACTTTTTTTGCTACTGTACATGGGACTTTTGTGGAAGCAGTGATACCAAATGTGTTTAAGGGTGGAGTTTAAACTTTTACTATATTTTTAATAAACTTTATTTCAGTTGTTTTTACCACTTTTTTTTTTAGTCCCCATAGGGGACTTGATGTAGCAATCCTTTGCTTGCTTATACAGTATACTGCAATACTTCAGTGTTGTAGTATTTGGGCAGGCATTCTATGAGCTGCTTTCAGTTGGCTGATTAAAAACATTAAAGCCAGGGCGTGTTTTGGGCTTGGAACGCAAGAGCCTCAAGCTAAGAGCTTATTCAGACGACCATATATCGGCCGGGTATTCACGCCCGGCCGATATACGGTGTCCCTCACTGCAGGGGGAGGAGGCTGGAAGAGCCGGGAGCAGTGCACTGAGCTCCTGTCCCCTCTCCACCAACTCTCCACCCCCTCACCGCCCCTCTGCACTATTTGCAATGGGAGGGATGGGGCGGAGCTAATTCTTCCCATTTAGCTCAGCCCCCATCCTGCCTCCTCTCATTGCAAATAGTGCTGAGGAGCGGACAGGGGGCGGGAGCTCTGTGTACTGCTCCCGACTCTTCCCGCCTCTTCCCCCTGTAGAGAGGGACACCGTATATCAGCCGGGCATGAATACCCGGCCAATATACGGTCGTCTGAATAAGCCCTAAAGCTCCTCTATCCAGGATATCAGGAAAGTTGTGCAAAGTATGCTCAACATGATCAGAAGAAGAAAAGTCCCACTCTCGGTGTGAGCTGCGAGCTCTGGGGAAGTCCCTCTACCCGCTTGCCGCCTTCAGCTAAAGCCTAGAAATTTGAAAGTAAAGATCAAACTTCTGTCTTGAAATGGAATATTTGAATTTGGTAATTAAAGGCATAGGAAACAAAAATGTGCTATATAATTGACTCTTATTAAGGTCAGCCTGCAATCTGATGGAACATGCAATTTTTGTTTCCTATGTCCCTAATTACCAAATTGACATATTCAATTTCAAGAGAGAAGTTTGACTTTTACTTTCTAATTTCTAGGTTTCAGCTGAAGGCTTTATCATTCTGAACTTATATATTCGGAATACTGATTGGATTTGGGATACATATGGGAGCATTCATATTTCTGTGCAGGCAATTGTAGCACATTTTCAGTGGGTTTCTTTAGCCTCTGCGGTCTATTCGGGCTCTTTTTCATTACTGCACATTCCAAACTTCCAAAAATGCTAAGTGCATTTGGTGTGCATATGGGACCATACGGTAACATACCTACACAAGGATGTCTGTGTTATTGGCAGCACATTTCCAGGGAAGGTTTTTAGTAGCCCCTGTAGTCCATCAGTTACTTTTCTGCTACTGCACATGTGCGACTTCTTTGCTGCCTTTGTGGTTGCTTTTCTGCTACGGCACCTATGTGACTGTTGTGATAGCGTTTCTTAGATGTTGCCTGATTGGCCGTCGCAAACGTTTGTTGTGATTGTCTGTGATAGGATTCTTTCTCTGACATACTGCTAAGTCTTATTGGCTCAGTCATTATGACATTGTGTCATCTCATTGGCCGCATGGATGCTTTTGAGCCCGCCCTCCACCTTTATTATTTCCTGTCAGAAGCCGGGGTTCAACTATAGCTCCTCTACCCCTGTTGACGCCAGAGTTCTGTTGAAACATGTTGGGGGAAGCTGGTCTTTTAATACAGAGCCTCATGTAGTGTATCCTACTAAGCTTATTTCAGATGTAGTTTATTTAGCAACATCTGATCATACATGCTGGCAGTTCATGCAGGGATCAGTCTTTAGTATATAGCAGTGTATTGTTGTATGGTAGCGTGCACTAATTGCAGCAAGTGTCACAGTCTTGACCTTAATGTGTGTATATAATTAGCAAGGCAGGATAGTGTCTCTCTTAGACTGGTCTAGTCTAATGTATTACACACAATGATACTAAATTGAGACTCTAATTTTTTTAATTCATTGTTGATGTAATATATTTTACTACGTATCAATAAGGATTATTTTTTTAAGGGGACCCAACTGTGGGTTTCAACTTATGACAAAGGGTGTGGTGGAATTGGTTACAATTTAACCCTAGTGGGCCCTTGAGCCCCCACGTCCCTACCAAAAACAAATTTGTGTTTGCTATAGTATATCTTGACTTTAGTAAAGCATCTGACAAAGTATCTCATACCATACTTATTGAAAAAATTTGAAAATATGGGATCGACAAGGCAACTGTTTGGTGGATTCAGAACTGGCTGAGTGATCGTACTCAAAGAGTGGTCATGATTGACTACATATTCCATTGGAATAATGTCTCAAGTGGGGTACCACAAGGCTCTGTGCTGGGCCCAGTGTTGTTCAACATTTTTATAAATAATCTAGAAGAGGGACCTGAGGAGGAACTGATCAAGTTTGCCGACGACATGAAACTAGGAGGGATGGCTAACACTAGAGAAGAGAGAGAGAATGAGGCTTCAAAAAAATCTGAACAAGCTTGAACAGTGGGCGGCGCCTAACAGAATAGTATTTAACACGTAGAAATGCAAAATACTACATCTGGGGAAAAAAAATGAAAAAAGCACATAATGGGAGGAATTGAGCTAAGCAACACCACATGTAAAAAAGACTTGGGTATACTAATAGATCATAGACTGAACATGAGTCAACAGTTTGATGCAGTAGCAAAAGGAGCAAACACAATTTTGGGCTATATTTAGAGAAGCATAGAGTCTAGATCACGTAAAGTAATGACCCCCCTCTACTCGTCCTTGGTCCGACCTCATCTGGAATAGGGTGTCCAGTTCTGGGCATCCCAATTTAAAAAAAGACATCGACAGACTGGAGCAAGTTCAGAAAAGAGTTACTGAGATAGTAAGCGGTATGCAAACCATGTCCTATGAGGAACGGTTAAAGTATTTGGGAGTGTTTAGCTTGCAAAAAAGAAGACTAAGGCCTTGTGCACACGGACATGCATGGATTCCACTGCTGAATCCTACAGCGGAATCCATGCGTGCCTACAGACATGGGCATTGAAAGAAAGGTTCTTACCTCTCCGGATCCAGCGCAGGTCTCAATCATGGCCGGATCTTCTTTCTTCAGCACGGCGGATGCGTCCGGGAACGCCGGCTGACTTGCCCAGCGCTTGAGCAATGCCTTTTTTTAAACTCACCTGCTTTCCCACGTCTGCAGCGGGTATGCCGCGGATCAGACGACTTCCTTTGACTTCAAGGGAAGTTGTCCTTGCGGGATCCGCAGGAAAATAGAGCATGCTGCAATTTCATCCCGAGCGTGCAATTTGCACGCCAGGAAAAAAATCATTTCCGCATGCTTTTAGCTGCTCTGCGGCTTGATTTGCGGATATCCCGCGTGCATGCATGAAGCCTAAGAGAAGACTTAATAGCTGTTTACAAATATCTGAAAGGCTGTCACAGTGCAGAGGGATCAGCCCTATTCTCATTTGTACAAGGAAAGACTAGAAGCAATGGGATGAAACTAAAGGGGAGGAGACACAAAGTAGATATTAGAAAAAACTTTCTGACAGTGAGGGTGAGATATGAGTGGAACAGGTTACCATGGAAGGTGCTGAGTTCTCCTTCAATGGAAGTGTTCTAACAAAGGCTGGACAAATATGTGTCTGGGATGATTTAGTAAATTGAGCAGGAGGTTGGACCAGATGACTCTGGAGATCCCTTCCAACTGTACCATTCTATGGGAGGCAGAGCATGTTGGAGATCCCTTCCACCCGTCTTTATTCAGAGAACACAGGCAGTCGTTCGTAGATGAATAACTGCCTGTTTAAACAGGCTGACGATTGCCGTTTAGGTGAGCTAAAATCAAACATACTCTGACAAGTGAATGATTCTCACTCACACGCTCTGTTGTGTTCTGTGTTTAGATGGGGCGACAGTTACCCATAATCACCATTTCAGTCCGTATAAGAGTACTCTTATGCCACAGCCAGTTCCAGAATCTCTCTAGCTGCATATAGCCATGGATTTCATTATGAATCTGCCTCTCTCTTCTGGCTCTTCAGTGATCTCGTTTATAGACGGATTCTCTAAGATGGCTCATTTTGTACCTTTCTCAGGTTTACCTTCTGCTACTCTCCTGGCCCAGCTGTTCATTGACATCTTTTCAAATAATATGGCTTACTTCTGCTTAATGTGTTTTATCATGCACGGACAAATAGTCAAGTGAAGCATGCCAAACAGACTCTGAAGGCTTTCCATTAGACATTTTGTTTCCCCACAACAGGACAACCGGACGACGTTCCTACCCTGGGATGAGTTTTGTCTTAATATCTATATTAATGAATTCATCGGACTTTCTCCATTGTTCACGGTCAGCCTCCTCTGATCCCACTTCTACTTTGGAATCCCCAGTGCAGAATGCAAGTGCCACTCACTGTGAATTCCTTCGCATCTGGTAAGAAAACTGAAGACTCTTAAACCAAGGTGCTTCCTGCTAACAAGAAATGTAGACCTCAATCTGTCTTCCCTTCAGAAGAGAGCCTGGCTATCATCAAAAAATGTGTCTATGGTTACCGTTGTTCACATTTGTACCACGATTCACGTGCCTGTTGCAGGTAAATGGGTAAATCTGGTGACGCATAAGCTCCAGTTGCCAGCATCCTTGTGGATACCTTATTCCTTCCATGTATCTCTTCTCAAGCCTCTCATCCTGTATCGCTTTGCAAAGCAGTCATCATCGCCGGCTGTACCAGCTCAAACTAAAGTAGAAGATGAGGTAAAACTTATCCTGGATGTAGTGAAGGTGTGAGGGAAGCTATTCTATTTGGTGGAATTCAAAGGCTTTGGGCCAGAATTCCTGGGAACCTCTTGAAAAATATCAATGCTCCCATACTTGTGAAGATGTTTTACTGCAGCTTTACATAAAAGAAGATGGGTTGTAAAGGGGTTACTTTTACAATGTGTGGCCACAGACACCAACTTACCACCTCTGATGGCTGCAGGCGCTCTTCCTTTGGCATCTGCTGCAGCTTTGAGTGTGCGTGCTCGGCTGCTCTCTTAAAGAGCCAGCAAAGCACCTGGCTGTGGATGTATCACGCACCCTCCCCCTGTGGAGGGTGTCTAAGTATTGAGGTCCTCCTGATCTTCTCCTAGTGCTTTTTTAAGTTCTTCTGGCTCCCTGGTTTCCATACATTTGGCTATTCCTGACTTCGCTCCTGTCTCTACTCCTGACCCAGACTCTGGAATTATTTCTCTTGCTGAGGTGTGTTGCCTGTCCAAGCCTGGATTGCCTGATTACATTCTTGTTCACACTATCAGGTACCTCGCCTAGTAGTGGCAACCACTACAGTACTGGGACCACTTCCTGAGTAATGGCCTGGTGACCCTGCAGGGAAGCTTACATTTCGACTGGTGGAGTTAAAAGGTAAAAACTAAGGTACCTCAGATATTGCCTCAGGATTAGGCCCAAAGCCAAAGCAGTCAGTTGATCCATGTCTGCTGATCCTGACACAGTTATCTATAATGCGTTATTCTTCACTATATGAAACTGCTGCTGTATTCAACCACATGAGCTTGTTATGTAATAATCCGTGTACAGATCTCCTCCCAGAGGAGCTGTCTGTTAATGGGTTATATCTAACTGGTAGGGGAAGGAACCGGTATAGACACTTAGATACAGACTACAGGACGAGCGGCTTCCATCTGGTACGTCAGGCTGCTTATACAACATACACTGAGCTGCTGCCCTGTATACACAGGTGTACATACTGCACATATATGTGCTTCTTATACAGGGATCTCCAGTGACCCATTAATGTGAGATCTAGAAAATTGATGGAAGATCCTTCATTACTGCAAACAAATTTTAGATTAAGAATATTCAAAAACCTTTTGCGGAGATGTTTTGGAAGATTGACAGATAATAAGGATCTTGTCGATGTACCTATCATACCAGGCAATGCATGAAATGAAAGGGTTGAGAGGAGTATATATGTATGTGTGTTCTTACCAAACCATATACAATCCGGCCAAAGATGGAGAAAATGACGAGCCCATAGGGCATCCACACAATTGTAAATAGTATTTTCCATCAAACATGAAAAAAACATTGGTAAGAAGAAAAAAAGTTACTGACAACATAAACAGTTTTAGATCAGAAGAGTAATTGCTAAATTCATCTAAATGAGAAGCTAAAGCTTGCAAAGCCAGATGATGCGGTATGCAGGAATATAAAGATCGGACGTCACATGATATCCAACTATAGGATGGCAGCCATTGTAAATCTTGGAAAGTAGTCAATAGGGACTTGGAGTCCTTCAAATAGCCCAATACTCTAGTCACCAGCGGTTGTAATAAAGCATCCAGCCATTGACTCAAGTTCTCCAATAAAGCACCATCGCAGGATATGATGGGATGAAATTGAGGAGGAAATGTATTTTTTTATGAATTTTAGGAAGACCTTTGAACGAGGGGCAAATAGGGAATTCAACCATAAGCCGTTTTATCTGTTTCTCATTGATGAGATGTAATGAGTGGCCTTCAAAGAGCAATTTCTGTAAGGCAGATTTAATTTCCTCCATGGCATTGTGTGATAAGTGCTTGCAGGCAGTTTGATCACTCAGCATATGTTTGATTTCTCGCATGTACAAGTCCTTGCCCGGAATGACAGTGGCACCTCCTTTGTCCGCTCTGCATATCATGACATGAGGATTGTGGGTAAATCAGTGAGGGCCCGTTTTTCTGCTCTGGACACATTAGATTTATATCTGCAGACATAGAACGGTATGACTGAAATAGTTTGCAGTGGCCCAGGAAATATTAGAGTACGGTTTACTGGTGAGACCTCTGTCTAATGCACTGCAGACACAGAACGGTATAACTGAAATACTTTGCAGTGGCCCCCAGTAATATTACGCTACTGTTTAGCAGTGAGACCTCTGTCTAATGCACTGCAGACATAGAACGGTATAACTGCAAGGCTTTGCAGTGGCCTTGGAAATATTAGAGTACGGTTTAGCGGTGAGACCTCTGTCTAATGCACTGCAGACTGAGAACGGTATAACTGAAAGGCTCTGCACAGGACTAGATGCA